>NW_011896332.1:4291-6812 GCF_000151845.1 Pteropus vampyrus | reverse complement strand
TTGTTTTAAGGTACATACATTCTCCTTTCTAGAAAAACACGTGCCTTCTGTATTGGTTAGCTATATCCACAGCAGAGCTGTGTAATGAATCATGCCGAAACTCATTGGCTAGAACCCACATCTGTGGTTCTACTGGAGCCATCCTGCTGAGACGGCTTGGCACCAGACATCTCCCTTCCGGCCAGGGTACGATGTTAGAAGCATGGCAGGGAAGCACAAGCACAAGCCTGCCTGGGCAAGCACGGCCAGCCAAGCACATTTCAAGCCTCTGATAACATCATGGCTGTGAACATCCCATTGGCCAAAGCAAGTCACAGGGCTGAGCCCGGAGTCAAAGGGCAGGGGTGATTGCGACGAAGGGCACGGACGCAGGGAGGGGTGATGAATCGGGCCACTATCGCAGGCCCTGCTCCCGCTTTGTAAGCGCAGGAGACCCCTTTCTTGTTTATCTTCATAACTCCACTGGTTACTTATCTTTCCAGATACACAGAATATCTCAGTCCAACCCCAGTTTGATCACAAGAATTTCAAACTACAGAAAGGAGGAATGTCACCGCTCTTAAGTATCGAATACAGCTTTTTTTTTTTTTTTTTTTATTTCCATCGTGAAGAGACCGATGTCCAAGGAGACGAAACGCCTTTTCCAGGTCACAGAATGAATAGGTGGGAGAGACTGGAGCAGAACCCAGACTTTCCCATACCTCTCACTCCGCAAAACCAGCGAAGTCAGAATCAGCGAGACAGGCTTGTTTTTGTTTTTGTTTTTTTTTCAAGTGAACAAGGGAGTAAACAAGAATTCCACGGAGAACAAAATGTCTCATTTAAGTTCAAAGAGCCGTGCAATAAATATGTTTAAAAAACTCACCGTAGATCTATTTGGGATTCATCCCTCCATCGTAACCGGCGTTAGATGTGATACATGAACACAGGCTGACGGTTAAGCTACGAATTGCAGGGGTTGATTCGTACCGCTTTACAGTGTTCTCTAAGCAAAAACATTAGCGAAATCATTTATAACACACCATTTCATACACACTAGTCTTGTTTACACTCAAGGTGTGGGGACTGGGGACAGTTTCACTTTAGATCATGATGGTATGTCCATTTTTTTTTTTTTTCATTGTTGAAATAAAGTTGATTTCACATTGGAAAGATTCACTCCTTCCAAAGCTAGAAGAAAAAGAAACAGCATGTCCAAAAGGAAAGAGAACTTTCTCTCCTAAGTACCGAGTCCTGCTCTGGCAGAGAAAGACCTTGGACCGGAAGTCTGAAGACCAAACGTGTTCTCCCCGAACGAACCCTCTGCATTATATGGCGGGCAGCTTGTCCCAAGTCTAGAGCAGGCAGCCGGGTCATTTGTCTGCTCTGCCCGCTGTACAGAGCGCAGAGAAGGACCATCTTACACATGCTCGAGCCATGAGCAGTCGGTCAGTGCAGCATGAAGCTGTTTGGAACCCCTTCTGGAAGACATGAGCCTCAATTATGTGCCAGGTAACTGAGGTAGGAGCTGGAGATAAAATAATGAGGCCTCCCTAATCCTACTGAAAACCAAACCAAACCAAGTATTCTGACCTGAAAGTGTTTCTAGTCTAGTGGGAGAGACAAGCAATTAATGAATCACACAAATTATGGATTTCATATTGTAATATATAATATCGGAACAAGGGTGCATGCCATGAGCTTGGATGTCATGCCTCCTGGAGGAATATATCACATTAAATCAATTGAGTAAACTCGGAAGCCATCACTTCCCAGTTATTTTTACTATAGCGATGTTCTTGACATTATCTATAACTTTTGTGCCTGTGCAGTTGAAATACTATATACGTATGTGCTATTCCAATGGTGCGTCTCTCCGCAATTTCACGTTCTGCGATGTCCCATTTGGTAGCCGGTAATTGGTCGTGGTGGGAGTATTTACACTACAGAAATCAACCTACACTAGACCACAGGGATTCTATTTTCTCCGCCCTGGTACAGTTTAACTACCTTGCAATTTTATTCGTCAATTATATTTCAATAAAGCTGGACCAAAAATTCACCTCCTTGTTTGAAAAACTCTTTCTGTCCCATTTTCTCTTTTATTTCTCACAATAAGTCTAGTCATCCCAGGCCCCCTTTATGAGTGAAAAACCTGAGGTTCAGAGAAGTGATGACACTTGCTCAGAGTCACCCCTCACGTGTGACAGTGTCCTAAGACTCATACCCAAAGTTTTCCGATTCTAAATTTGGTGCTCTTTCCATCATCTCCAGAGAAGGGAAAATGAAGGAATTAGTTTAGAAAAGTGAGGGAAAAAATACAGTCGTGTTTATTGCGAGCCTGGGAAGGGATCTGTCAACCTGAACTCATTTGGAATCCAGGTGTATGCTGAGTAGCACGACACATCCATGTAAGATGAAGCCACCTGTCCACCTACACCGTACACTTCTGACGCTCTTCAGGTAAGTCCTTGCGAGTGACTATGTCAGAGCTAGTAACAGCAAGTGCCATAGAACTTCTTGCTAATATTATGTATTAGGT
>NW_011896332.1:0-361 GCF_000151845.1 Pteropus vampyrus | reverse complement strand
CTTCCAAATAAACCACCTGTATTACCACTTGGTTACCACTTGTAACCACTCTTGTGTTAGAGTTAGCTTCCGGGGGGAATCCAGCCTAAGATATTATTAGCTACATGAACCTCTAACTTAGTCCTTCTGACTGTGGGAGGGAGATCATCATCCCCACTCAGGTAGGCCACTAGTGAGGGTCAATGACAAAACGTACGTGAAAACACGTTGCAAACAACAAAGCATTAAATGGACACAGGGATGATGCGGGCTGGAAAACTATGCTCTTTCACACGAGCCACCAGTTTAGCTACCATTTCTGTAATTTCGCCCACGCTCGCAAGGACTGTGTCTTTGGGCAGACACGTCTCCCTTCGACAGG
>NW_011896331.1:2207-2619 GCF_000151845.1 Pteropus vampyrus | reverse complement strand
GGCAAATTGATTTTGGTTACGGGCCTCGCCTTTCCGGGAGTGTGAAAGATATAAAGTACCTAGATTCATTGCAACATTGACACAATGTGTATTTCGTTGAGAGCACTGAGTTGTGGCTCTTTTGAGACACTCCCTCTACTGATGTAGTTTGTTCAGTGTCAGTACAGTTTTATCCTTTAGTCTCTAAAGTTAGTTCTAAATGTGGCTGGGTATGTTTCCTCACCAGAATCAAGCTGAAAATGTATTTTGGTTAGCATGATCTTGTCAGCTCTTCCCTTTTGATCCCCCCCAATTTCTCTCCAGAACTTTAAAGAAATTTTATCTCCTGATGAGCCAAAGTTTAGGTTTGCTCCAGTCCCTGAGCCAGCTCTATCCAGGGCAGAAAAATAGCAGTATTGTAGAGTAGAGAAGA
>NW_011896331.1:0-2157 GCF_000151845.1 Pteropus vampyrus | reverse complement strand
GGCAAATTGATTTTGGTTACGGGCCTCGCCTTTCCGGGAGTGTGAAAGATATAAAGTACCTAGATTCATTGCAACATTGACACAATGTGTATTTCATTGAGAGTACTGAGTTTTGGCTCTTTTGAGACACTCCCTCTACTGATGTAGTTTGTTCAGTGTCAGTACAGTTTTATCCTTTAGTCTCTAAAGTTTAGTTCTAAATGCGACTGGGTATGTTTCCTCACCAGAATCAAGCTGAAAATGTATTTTGGTTAGCATGATCTTGTCAGTTCTTCCCTTTTGATCCCCCCCAATTTCCCTCCAGAACTTTACAGAAATTTATCTCCTGATGAGCCAAAGTTTAGGTTTGCTCCAGTCCCTGAGCCAGCTCTATCCAGGGCAGAAAAATAGCAGTATTGTAGAGTAGAGAAGAGATTGGTTTAGAATGAAGCCATTCTGGCCATCAGGTTTGAGATTTCAGATGCTAGGGGCGTAATTTAGGTACCTGTTGAGCTTCGGAGCTGTATCATTTCTGCTTGTCATGATTTTTGTGGCGTTGGACTGCTCTGCATCCTTTCCTAGTTGCCTTCCAGGTCCAAGGGTGCTGCTTATTAGAACCATGCGTTGCTGCGAATAGTTCTCTTGAAACTGTGGTGTATGCAGTTCCATCTGACTTCTGCATTATGCCTCGCTGCTTGGATTCTCTTGTACCCTATCCAGTTTTGTCAGTTGGGATCTCCTAGAACACTGTATGAGAAAAATGATCATCTCTCTGACCTTAGATAGAAAATACGATTTACAGTGTGATTTCAGTCTGTGACTAAACCTGTTTGCCATGAATTTGCCCTTTTGACGCTGCTTAGATAATTCAAAGCGGCCTCTTCTGGAATAGTTTTTCTTAGCCCACAATCAGAATTATAGCATAGCACTCTGATTCTTCCCTCCTTGCTGTTTTTCAGTTGTCTCAGAGTCCTGGCATGTCACTTGTTCCAGGCTCTTCCCGACAGAGCTAGTATAGTGGAAAGTATAGGATTTCAAGTGAGAAAGCCAGAGTTCAGGTGCTAGCTTGCTCCTTTCTCTTTGTGTCACCTTTAAGAAGTCGCTATACTTTGTAAATCTCAGTTTCCACATCTTACAAAAATATCTCCATTACAGAGTAGGTTGATGATTAAACGAGAATGCATATGGAAAGCTTTGAGACTATAGAGCAGTATGCAAATATTAATTTTATTGTCAGTTTTGGTTCTTTTCTCACAAAGGAAATTGCAGGTAATCATTGTGACTGGGACCAAAATCTCGAATTGACCCCGGTAAGTCTTTGAGCTGCTTTGGCTTTTGAATGACTGGTTGAGCTTATGGAGGTCACAGGCTTGGCAGGACTGTTGATAAATTTTTTTTTCCATGTTGTAGCAGAAGCTCTCTTCCTCAAGGACAGGGAAAAATGTTTATTTTTTATTATACTGTGCCTACGATGCTGTCTACCTAATCAGAATTAATGAGTACTGATTAACACAGCCATCTCAATAGTGTGGCCACTCCAGTTTTAACAGGATGAATCTCGTTTAAATTATATTGACTGAAATCATGTTGTAAATCACAGTTTATTTCAGTAGCCAGGAAGATAATTTAATCATTTTCTTTCAAAATGTACAATCTTGCTCAATATAACCTTAATACAGCATGTTGTCTTTGGATCTCAGGAAGAGGCTATATTTATAGAAGCTCTTTTATGAGCTTCTGCCAGAAGCAGGTCTCTTTCATAGCATAACTCAGCCATTCAGCTGTGCTATCTCTGCTACTTACCCGGCTTTGCTGACTGCATTTTACCCTAAAGACCTGCAGTGCTGTCATTGCCTCAGCTTGTGTCAATCAGATTGCTCAACTGAATGACACTGAAAATATGTTTTGAAAGAACTAGAATTATTTTGACAATGAATTACATAAAACGTTAAAAGAATATTCACAAATCAAAATTAATGCCTTCACACAGTCTCATATACTGTGTGACTAGAAGTTATAATTGTTATCCTATGAAGATATCTTTGGATTTTTTTAAAAGAAGGAACTCAAAACTTTATATTGTTTTTTTCAAAAACAATTTAAAGCAATCTTTTAAATATATGCATTTTTAAAAACATCAGTTTCAAAACTCTCTTAATTTTTAAATTGAGGTATAAT
>NW_011896330.1:3805-7257 GCF_000151845.1 Pteropus vampyrus | reverse complement strand
TACACTGAAATTCCCTAATCTACCCACCCTGTCAGAAGAGAAGCCAGGGAAAGTCTGACATGACAGAACTACTCCATTTCATTCTCAGCTATCATAGTTTAATAACTTTGCTTTGAAAAAGAAGCCAAGTATCCAGGAATTTCCCAGATTTCTTTGAGACTGTCAATAGGTTTTCTTTGCAAATACCTTCATTTTTTTTCCTGAGCCTAAATTTAATGAACAAACATAACAAAATAGACTCGACTCTTCCTCCTCCAGAAAGATCTCATATTCGTTTGCAGGAGAGGAGCTCTACATGTATATAGTGCTCCACAGGGAGTGATGGCTTCATTCCATCAAGAAGACATTTTAATTTTCTACTGAGGAACGGAAAATTCCTTCTTCATTGCCAAGAAATGCACTTCACTAAAACTTCGAAATGGTCCAGAAGTACAGATTAGTGTTGTTTAACATGAAGAATTTATCTCCATACCGTAATTCAACTTTGTACCTCCCCTGTAGGGACTCTAGGCACACATTAAGGAAGAAACAGCAAAAAGCTCACTGGGAGATGATAATGCTGGAGGTTGAGTATGCTAATTGGTGCTTTTCATTAGGACAACTTCTATTTTAGAGCTAATTAACAGGTGAGAACAATATGATTTACTTCTTCAGGAAAGAAAATCCTATGTATGAGATTACTGGGGTTTTATTTCTTCTGTTTTAACATTTTTTAATTATAAACATTTTGATCATTTCTAGCTTTAAAATGTGGTATAAAATGTGGTGCTTCAAATTAAATGCTTCTAAAATTTTTCTGGAAACCAGATAGTAGTGGAGAAATAAATAATCTGCTTCTGATTATTAATAATCTGATTTCTGTAATAATTGGTCAAAGATTCACAAAGTCTTGTTTTATAAGGACAGGGGGATATTCATTCTTTACAAGAGTAATCTCTGACTGAAGTATTTTAAATATTAAAAGTGATCCACGTGCATACAAACATCCTAACATAATGTACCAAAGAACTACTGTTCGCCAAAGTGTCGGATTGTTTCTCTTCTTTAGCATATTAAAGATTTTGCTCCATGTCTTGTCTTTAAAAACAGTATATTATGCTTAACTCTACTTGGTTTCCCCCAAGGTCAAATATTCAACAAAATTATAACACCAATATCACAATTTGGTTGCAATGTGTAGAATTAATCTTATACCCATGATACTGAAAAATGCAAAATCTCCACCCTAAAACATTTTTTAAAAATGCTTTTAAGAATAGTTCCTTCACCTGGTGTTCATTCTCTCTACAAATCAATGAGCCACACCCTACATCTGTTAGGCTTTTCTAAACAAATGGCACAGAGCTTTATTTTTTTTTTTTTTTATCATGTTTCTATGGTAAACTAGATCCTCATGAGAAATTCTTCATTTGCTACTGAGACCTGTGTAGGAGTTTTACTAGTTAGTTAAAAAATTCCAGGAAGCAACTGAAAGAATATTTCCCTTGGATCTAATAGGGAAATAAGTGAATTTCTAGACCCAACATGAGCATGAACATTCCTATGTATTCTGCACAAAATTACAGAGCAATATTTGTTTCCAACTAACCTGTAATAACAAATCCATATCTACCGATTCAGTGTCTAGTAGAAATAAATATATTTCTGATATGTCATTTATTGTGTCCATAGGGCAGGAAACCATTGAGTGCAGAAGAAAGAGTCCTCAAAGAATTTTTGGACATAATTAGACCAAATTCAAATGAGCAAATGAGTGGGTCCGGATGGAGAGGGAGAAGTTAGGCTGCTTCTTTTTCTAGGCCAAAGATTCCAGGATTCTTCTCTTTATTAGAAGGCAGGGATACCAATTCTTAAATGATTTCTGGAATTCAACTGTAAAACTTGACAAAATGCTCTACAGTATTGGAAGAACTAATGGAAACGGTTTTTAACAGAAAAAAATAAAAGATTTAGGAGAAATGGTTAGGAATGCATTGGGAAGCATCAAGATGTTTGTAAAGTTAAGCTATTTTTCTGGCTATAATAGAACTCAAATATTAAGTAAAGCTGGAAGCAACCCTAGAGATCAACTCTGAGTTCTCATTTTATAAATGCATTGTATTGTTTTTTAAAACCAAAAATATTTCCCAGTAAATCATGCAAAACATCTTCCCATACTGTTTCCTCATAGCAGAGGAGCACAGGTAATTAAAGTGAAAGGAAACAAGTTTAAAAGCAAAACAAACAAAAAAAATTCCTTGGAATTTTTATAAATTATTTATGAATACATTAATAAATACATCACAAATTAATGAAAGACAAGCTAAATGAATTCACATATACATGATGTTGAAATTAGTAACTAAGACAAAGTTAAATTTAAAACAATCATTTACAGATAAAAGCAAAAAAATATAAAATATTTTATATTTTTATGTGATATAGAACCATACACACTTAGATAATGCCCATAAGGTTGTGGGGAGGGACACTTTCATTTGTGAATTAATCAAAACAAATTTTTGTACATCCTATTTCTGTAGAAAAATAGCATTGGCTGTACTCATATTTAAGTATGGCTATCTGACATTCTACAAATCTGCATTTCAACTAAAATGGCAAAATCATATTATAAATATCAGACTGTATCACTTTCTATTCTGTTCCCAACAGTCTCCTAGCCAATGTCTTGTTACTGTGGTTATTGAGCCCATTCTCTACCACTAAATAGCGGGGTGAACTTTGGCAGATTTATTTTCCTTTAAAGTGGAGCTAATGATAAAACCAATAATAAGGTGATAATAAACGAGACACCACAACTAAATCACTTCAACATATGTGATTCAGTAAATTCTGGTTAGTATTATTTGTTATTATATGCTGTACATTAATAAAAGAATGCTAAAATGAAACACTAACTCTTGATCAATATTCTTTTAAATATTTTTTTGGTCATCATCCTATATCACTTTTAACTCACATTTAATATGGGCTGGACACAGTATTTCTTTTACAATTGTGTACTTTTGTTAATATTTAAAAACTGGCTATCGCATTATCAGTGTCACATCCTTTCATTTACCAGGTTGGAAAATGAATCTGTACCAATGTAAGCAATTCTCTCACCTAATCAACTGTGACACAAAACCATACTGAGGGTATCACAGGCATGGAGCTTTACAAGCCAGACTCAATAGTCACAGATAAATTCCACCATAACCTTATTTGTGTATAATCTCTTTCCTTGAGCTCTTAACTTCAGACTTAGTGATACAGAAAAGCCAACAGATACCAGTATAAGAGTTGAACACTGTTTTCCTTGTGTATATAAGGAAAAAAGTTATAACAAATCCTCCATGTCGGTGTGCAAAGTACTTTAGATTTTTTTTGGTTTACCAACTGGTCAAGTCAGAAAAAATACAGAAATGGTGGAATAGTAAGCATTTGGGCATTGAGATACATGGAATATCACA
>NW_011896330.1:0-3201 GCF_000151845.1 Pteropus vampyrus | reverse complement strand
CTAACCAATGTCACCATAAAAAAAATAAAATTTTTAAAAAATTAAAAAAAAAAAAGAATGAGATTTCCAGAGAGAATAAAACTTAAAAATGAAAAAAAAAAAATACAGTTGGTAAAGTTACAAATAGCCATTTTTCCCCACACTTCCCTAATTCTTTTCATGTCTTTTCCCTGACTGCCACTCCTCTGACTTTCCATGGCCTATTATCTTCTCCTCCTCGGGTTCTTATTATTTCTGAACAACACTGATTTTTAATAATCATATTAAATTATCTATGTAATACCGCTCTAGGCTTTTTACATGTGTTATCTCATAATACTTAGAAATAAAGACACCCTGCTTATTGAGGAAAAAAAGGCAATAAATGCAATTTAGCAATTTCAAATACAGAAAAACATAAAAAGCAAAATATAAGCCACCAAAATATAAGTCCCTACCCCCAAAGAAAACACAACCGATAGTTCCATGTACAGTTCTCAGGGAAATAAAACACCTATATACATATATACATACATACACAGATATGGGTATATGTGTATGTATGTATAACCTTTTTCTTAGTGTTATTAATTTTAAATAAAATGTATTCTGTACAAGCCACTTGGCATCTTGCTTTTTATCAACTTACTATTATATGTCAAGATATTCTCAAGCAGATATATTTAACTTTTTAATAGCCACCTGGTATTTAATTACATGGATGTAACGACATTTATTTAATACCTTATAGAAAGACAAAGCTGAAATGACTATTCTTGTACATTACATCAGAGCTTTCTATGAGGCTATTCTCTGGATAATTCCTAGTCATTAAGTTGCCCAAAGACTATATATATTTTAACTAAAAATTGCTAAAATGTCTTCCAACAAGGTTAGAATAACTTAAAACTCCCATTAATAGTATAAGAAACTACTAATCTTCTCATACTTTGTATACACTGAAATTAACTTTTTTACCCATGGCCCAACAACAGGATACATTTCTAAAATACTATACCAAAACACACGGACACCAAATAAGTATGTCAGCTGAGAAAGAAATGTGACATATAATCCTGTCAATGCTGCTTTCATTAAATGGTGCTCCCACTGGATACTGGAGCGTTCCTGTACTGTGAATGAAAGCCCTAGAGAGAAGAGTTACAAAAAGTAGCCAATCTTCCCTAATATTAATACTTGACGAAGAATCATTATCAGTGAAAGCCCCTGAACACTCAGAATTTATTTTGGAGAAATTTAACAGAAAAAGTTTTAGAGAAGGAGAGTTAAAATCTTATCAGATCAAGTGGGTTCTAATTCAGCATTTCAAGTCATGATTATGACAGATGTCAAAGAACACAGGAGACTAATTGAACTGTCTTCAAGCAGATGTACTTGGTTAAGCACCAATGCAATTCTTTTTGCAATTATTGAGCAGTGCTAAAATCTCAGAATAGCACTTTGGTATTGATGGTCCTTATGCTATTATTTGAGACCAACTCAAGACAAGGAAAGGTATCCAGTGGTAATTTACACCACCGCATCAATGTTTTCAGTAACAACCCACCTCCATCCCAGACCTAAAACAAAAATACATGATTTCATAATCATACAGAAACAATCACAAAATATTGTGATGCTAAATAATTTACTGTACTCATTAGGAGAATTCAGAAGAATCCTAGTATGTTGAGATAAAGATTTCCGTGATTAGATAAGTTTAGGAAATACTTACAAAGCTAAATAGAGGGTTATTTTTACCCCCTGTAAGATTCCTTACAGACTTAATAAGCTCTATGAGTCTGCGAGAGTGAGATATAGTTGCAATATTTTGCAAACTTATCAGACCAATGAATGCCCGCCCCCCCCCCCAAATACTCATGTCTTAACGAACATCACTGTTACTTTCAATAGACATTCCTTGAGGATGGGGCTTTGTCTTACTCTTTCCCTACTGCTCACACATTCCCTGTAACATGGTAGAAATTCACTAAATATTTGATGAATGAATAACTCATCCTTTATAAAGTAAGAAAAACTGAGCTTTTAAATTTCCCACATTTGTGAAATCATAGCATTCACTGCTGATGAGGGCATTGTCTTTTCTCCACTGGGCACATAAAACTTCTGGAAAGCAACTTGAAAACCCTGATAACAGAAGCAACCACCATTTACCAAGCCTACAACATACCTTCTGTGAGAGTTCCTCGCCTTCTCCCTACACACAGCTGTAAGGTAGGTGTTATTACATGTATAAAAGGGTGCACAACTGAGAATATTTTTAGCACAATTGAATATTTAATAACACCAAAAAATTCTTACAATACCAAATAAAAAAGAGGATACAAAACTGAATGTAAAAAATGATTCCAATTTTGTAATGCAGACATTACACTTATGATTGAGAGAAAATTTTGGAACGAAATACCTAAAAAAGTGATTTTGAGTGATGACACTGCTACTGATTTTTTTCTTTATATCTTCCTATTCCACATTTTTACAAATAACTACATTAGGAGTCTATATTCATTTTATAAAGGAAAACCATGATACAAATGTACTTTCCAATGTTTCGAAATTTCCAGATGCCTAAGTATTCTTTGTCTACATATTAATTCTCTATTCAAATACAAACATATAACTTCAGGGTTTTGTATTTACTAACGTGACTCAGAAAAATACTGAGGCAATTATGTTCTTGTCTCGTATGTGTCCCTACCACAAAATTAAAAATGTCAGTGTGAAGGTCCCCTTAAGAGAGGGGACGACTTTCCCATCATGTTCACATAGGAACACTCGGAGATAGACTTCACTAAACAAAAGATTTTGGTGGCTTCTTAACCTCAAGTACACATGCTGGAGTTAAAGAGACAGAAGTATAAAAACTCAAAGATAAATGTGGATATCTTCCTGGAATACAAGTTTAACCTAGGGAGGAAGAGGTGGTAATGGCTTGACATAACTATTTTACCAAAACAAATGCTGACTTGTGATAGAACAGAATTCCAAGTTCATACAAACTTCTAAAATAAGAGAAAATTTTCCAAATTTTCCCAAGAAATTTGAAGCTTGCTAGAGTTTGGGACAGATATAAATTCGCTGTACTTTAAAAGTTTTTCTAAAAGTCTGGGGAGTGCAGGAAAGGAAGATGAATACATACCCAGAGAGGAAGATGATGCACAAACACACAGGCAAAGTTAGCAATCTTTAGGGTATTCTCAT
>NW_011896329.1:2748-3605 GCF_000151845.1 Pteropus vampyrus | reverse complement strand
CCCATGTCCTGGTCACAGGGCCCACCCCCAGAGGAGGCTTTATGTGAACTGGGAAGAAGCATCCCTTTTCCCAGACACTCAAGGCTTCCTCCTGTCAGCAGGTGTCTTAGTAATTCACACATAGACGATGTATCCAGTCTGAGTGGCAGCCCCCAGAGGAGGTAGCCTTGTGCGGTGCACAATCCCCACGACCAGACAACCTGCCTGTTATATTCTGTGGATCACCCTAAGGGTAATAAAGAGACCAACACCAATACCCCTGTGAATGAACCTCCTGAAACCATGCCCATTAGAAAAATAAATAGATAAATAAACCTAAGTCTGGCATCTACAACTATCACATAATTGCATAACCTGATATTTTTCCTACTTCTGATCTTTTTTTTTTTTTTTTTTACATCCTTATGGGCAAAACACATTACCAAACAGCGCATAGAAGAAAGAATACACACGGCTGATAAACAAAAACATAAACCTCTCAGAGCAACGGAGTGCAAAGTAAAAATTAGCATCGATTCGGCAACTTTTTTTAATTAAAAAAAAAAAAAACGGCACTTCTAGGAGGGGTGAAACCGTTATGCTGTCGATGGAAGTTACAGTTTGTAGAGTTCTGGACGGTAACTCGGCAAACTGCATTTAAAACCCTTATGATGATTATCCAAAATCCCACTGCCAGGAATACACTCCAAATAAATTTTAAAAACAGAGGGTCATGTGTAAAAGATTAATTAATTAATCCTAAAAGTACTCAAAGATTAATCACGATGCTATTGATAATAAAAATATAAATGCCAATGTTTATCGGTTTACGATATACCTGGTACTGTTATAATTGCTCAACATGTAGTAACTCATTT
>NW_011896329.1:0-977 GCF_000151845.1 Pteropus vampyrus | reverse complement strand
CACGGGCTGGGTTATTAAACCTTTCTTTCAATACAGGAGTTTTGTGTGACTTCCTAATTGAGCTCCTACAAATGGAGGTGTATTACCAGTGAAAATAGCAGCCACATCGCCTGGAAAAGCAGGTCCTGGCTTTTAAGCTCTGCCTTTGATGAGTTTGGGGGGCAGCTGGGGGCACGTGGACCCAGGGATGGGTGGGGAGGCGGTAAGAGCCATCTGTCCCTTTTCACAGGTGGAAAGCCTGAGTCATCGCTACTGGTCAAGCTGGCCAAGGGCTCACAGCCAGCCAGGCCAGGGGCTGGACGTGGCCGTGAGCTCTCCCTGCCGGCCTGGAGTCTGGCCTGGCCAGCCACTCTGTGAATCACTGTGCACTGCTGTGAACACAACTTGTCTATTTCCTAAAGCAACCTCCCGTCAAAGCCTCACAGTTTTAAGCAACCAGTTGACTCTTTCTTTGCCAAATCTGCATTTCCCACCCCTTCTCCTTACTTAAGGGAAACTATCTTTTTTAATGAAAATTTAAAGAGAACAATGAGAGTCCAGCCAGGCTTCCTGCACGCTTTTCCCCGTACTCCAGTCTTACTGGGAATGGTAGCACCCCTGGGAGCTGGTTAGAAATGCAGAACCTAACCCCGCCCCCACCCTCGACCTGTTAAACCCAAATCTGCATCTTAACAAGGAATCCAGCGGATTCTCAGTGTACGATCTAGTTGGAGAAGCACTGCTTAGCTCTGGCTGCGCATGAGAATCAGCTGGGGAGTTTAAAACATGATGACTTCCCCCAGGCCCTAAGTCTAGAGCAGGGTTTTTCAACCTGGTCACTACTGACATTTGGGCTGGGTCATGCTGCGTTGCGGGGTTGTCCTGTGCACTGTGAGGTGTGGAACAGGATCTCCGGCTTCTACTCATTGGATGCCAGTAGCATCCCCTCCCTGTGGACAGCCGAAATTGCCTCCCCTGGGGAGGAGGCAGCCAACATC
>NW_011896328.1:1147-3246 GCF_000151845.1 Pteropus vampyrus | reverse complement strand
AGCGAGCTTTTCTTCAACGAGTCCCTTGGAAGACACGTGTGCAAAGTAAGTATGACACAGAGCACTCGATGGAGATCAGATTTCTCCCATTGCAACTGGGAGAAATCTGGCACGTGCACGGAGGACAGCTGAATGTCCAGAGCCCTTATAGAATAAAGACACAAAAATGTGCACAGAGGCAGGGCAGCGGGAGGAAACAGCAGGAAGCCGAGGGGCCACTTAGCTCAGAGAGTAAGAGGACGAACTGGTGTTTATTTTCAGGAAAGAGGAACAGGCATTTTCGAAGACCTCCCAAACGTCATATCCTGTACAAGTAGAAATATTGCACTCTAAGTTTTGGGGTAGAGGTAGCATGCGATGACGGCGATGCTCTAGGAAAGATGAGCGAGGCACAGCAGTGCAAAACAGATGGGAAGGAGAGACAGCGAGATGAAGCGAGGGAGACCCATACAGGGCACCAAATGACAAAACGGGACTTTTGGCAGCAATAAAACAGGCAGCCCTTCGGGATGCTTTATTTGTGAGAGTCCCTCGATTTTTTCAATAAATCTGGATTCCCCAGGGACTCGGGTCTAATGTTATCCTTGGAGGAATACCCGGGAGAGTGAGAAATTCGTATCTTATTTTATGTGTTGGGGAGGGTGAACAGATTCTTCTCTTCTGGTTCTCGTAGAGCCATGTAGAAATGACGTCGCTGGTGCTAACGTGCTTCAGAGGGTGGGTTTCCTTCGTAGGCTGCTCCTTCTACTCACACTGCGAGGAAAGCCGAGTTATAAGGATGGACGCCGTAGGTTTCACCCAACAAGGACACTCAGAGAAGAGGACTCATTATGGGTAAGAGGTCACGTAAACTCTGCAGAGTAGGCCATTTATTCAGATATGGGCAGATTCAATGCTCACGAAACAAAGTTATCTAAAAGATGCAGGGATGCTGAAGAAATATAACCCTACACTGGAGAACTTGATCTCAAATCACATATTTACGAACCGGAAGGAAATAAAGCAAGCCTTAAGGATAGATGAATATCATATTTAGGAGATTGAAAACTCTATATTGAAAATTATTAGGGAAAACAAAGTGGGCAATAACAATGAAATACTAAAGTGAATCCCTTTCTGTCTTCTCATTTCAATGCTACATTTGACAACATTTTGCTTCATCAATTGCACTTACTCTGCAAAAACCTCTCAGTGAGCTTCTCCTCTAATAGGAAAGAAAAACGACTTCCTAAAAATTAAATTTAATAAACTTCTTACCTTAACGAATTAGTTTTGAGTATCACCAAATATATGAACATCGATCTCCTCTAATCTGTTGCCCAAAATGTGAGCCGTTGACAGTAAACCTCTCAGTTTTAGTTCAAGGTTATTTCTCTTATTAAACTCTTTCAATAGGTAGTTCAAAATTGGCAGGAACTGTTGTAATACTTCACTCTAAGTGGCAAAAGGTAACGTGTACATTTTCAATCGAAGGCTGGTTCTTAACCCATCTGAACCTTTACTTGTAGAGCAAATGAGCAAGCAAGCTGTTTTAAATTAAAAAAAAAAAATACACACACACACACACACACATACACATATTTATACTACTGGACTGCAGAAATAGTCTAGCTTGAATAATATTCCTGGAATATTTGCTTCAAAAGCAAAATTAGTTCAGATGCAACTGGTAATAAATTTTAGAACAAACTCTGTAAGGAACAACAGGTCTCTAACCTGGCTGCACATCAGAATTAGTTGGTACATTCCTTAATTAAAAGAAAAAAAAAAAGAATTATTTGGTGACATTTTCTTTTCTTTTTTTTTTTTTAATGCCTACAGCACCTGGTCTTCCTGGATGGTCTCCCATCCAAGTACTAACCAGTCCCGACCCTGCTTAGCTTCTGAGATCAGAGGAGATCAAACTCGTTCAGAGTGGCATGGCCGTAGGCACATGGTGACATTTAAAAAAAAAAAAAACTCATCCCATACCTGCATCCAGACCAGTGAGGTCCAACGGTCCTTTATATGGTGATGGAAATTTCTGTTCCGTGTACTGTCTGATGAGGTGGTCACTAGCCATTCATGGCTAAGGAACACTTGGGATGTGGCTGGTGAAA
>NW_011896328.1:0-332 GCF_000151845.1 Pteropus vampyrus | reverse complement strand
TTTCTTTTCTTTTTTTTTTTTAATGCCTACAGCACCTGGTCTTCCTGGGTGGTCTCCCATCCAAGTACTAACCAGTCCCGACCCTGCTTAGCTTCTGAGATCAGAGGAGATCAAGCTCGTTCAGAGTGGCATGGCCGTAGGCACATGGTGACATTTTAAAAAAAAAACTCATCCCATACCTGCATCCAGACCAGTGAGGTCCAACGGTCCTTTATATGGTGATGGAAATTTCTGTTACGTGTACTGTCTGATGAGGTGGTCACTAGCCATTCATGGCTAAGGAACACTTGGGATGTGGCTGGTGAAATGGAATCGCTGAATTTTAAATTTTA
>NW_011896327.1:2961-4074 GCF_000151845.1 Pteropus vampyrus | reverse complement strand
TACTGTTTCTTGTCACTTCAGGCAAGGACTGGTAGGATGCTAGGGAAGGAGAAAAGTGGTTGGGTTGAAAGGACACAGTAGGTGGAAAATAGCCACGACTATGGGAAATATGGAGGTGAGAGGCTGAGAAGTCTGTATCACTGGCTTGGTACAGGCTAGAATTGGTTTTAGGAAGGTCCCAGGGATGTCAAGCAGGGCAGTGTGGAAAGTCACAAAGCAGAAAGTTAAGGTTCTCTGCCTTCAAAAAAGTGAACACTGCCCAAGATAAATGACCATTGTTTTCATGTTTTTACAGTGGAGATTTTAGTTTGTTTTATTTTATTACTTTGTGCCCCCATGTGGTTAATTGGGTACTATCTCCTTACATATAAAATATTTTTTCTTTTAGTGATGCAGTAAGGCTAGGTCCAAGGGGCCTTCCTACATCAGTAAATGGTGTGGTCAGGCTTGTAAATATTGTTCTAGCCCTTAAAGTCTCCATAACTCATTTTATGACTTGATGATATCATTCTCTCTCAATCTCTCTCTCTCTCTCTCTCTCTCTCACACACACACCTATTTGCTGTGTGACTGTTTTGTTGTCTTTACTATAATCCAATATTTTAAAGGCCTGAGTCTATAGCTTATACTTCTCATGTAGTCCAATATCATGTCAGAACATGTGAGCAAATAGTAAGCACTTAAAAATCCCCTTATGTTAAATTATATAAATCAGTAGGTTAGTCAACTAATGTTAATTTGCAGGGGGGAGGGGGAATCTGTTAGGAAAGCAAGTTAGGAAAGACAAGGCAGAAGGGCAAGAGGCATCCACCAAATATAGCTTAGAACATGTCCATCTGTCTTTAGGGACCAGCTGAAATGCCACCTCCTTCAAATGTCTTTCCTAGCCAGTGATTCTACCTGGCTAGCCTACCTTTTTCTCTTCAACTATAAAATTCTTGGAGAGAGACACTGAATCTTATTTATTCACCACAGAGCCTTTAAAGATAAAAAAGAAAAAGAAGATAGATGATATAGATGATAGATAGATAGATAGATAGATAGATAGATAGATAGATAGATGATAGATAGATAGATAGATAGATAATGATAGATAGATGGATAGATACATAT
>NW_011896327.1:0-431 GCF_000151845.1 Pteropus vampyrus | reverse complement strand
ATGATTATTTTATCTCAATGTCCATGCAGTACAATAACATATCCCAAAAGATTTTTAACAGAGTTTCAGAGGTTTGTTTTAAATTAGTCTGGAAAAGTAAATGTAACCAGGAAAAATTTTTTAAAAAAAGAATGATGGAGAACTTATAGATAGCAAAAACAAACTATCAGCTAATATATTTAAAATTATGTGACACTAGTACTGAAATAGGCCAGGTGAGGAAGCGGGGAAATGTGGAGCTGACAAAGATCCCCAGCTTTCTTGCTTGGTAGGTAGGCGGCTGCCACTGCTTGGCATAAAGAATACTGGTATATGAGGGGTTGTTGGATATTTTGGGGGGGAGAAAGGTTGGATATGTTGAGATATGTTCCCTGCCACATATTTGATGCCCATCTCATCTTTCTATACATCTTTAAGTTTAAGAATGCCTT
>NW_011896326.1:4038-5964 GCF_000151845.1 Pteropus vampyrus | reverse complement strand
GGAAGGAGGAACACCAAGGCCTCTATGTCACAGTGCCGGAAATGGCAGTAGGTTTAGGATGCAAAATCCTGGAATCGACACTCGTTTATCCTTTATGCACTGCTTCGCCTCAGCAAAACGCTCTTATTACGGAACCTCAGCTTTCTCATCTGTCAAGTGGAGAGAATAATCCCTCTTTCCTGCTAGCCTCACAGGATTGGGGATTTTCCAGAACAGATCAATGTTTTATAAACTGTAATGGCACCCCTCCCCCAAGGTTCTGTTTTAGGAAGAACTGTTGTTGTTGTTGTTGTTGTTGTCGTTTTTAATAACAAAATTTGGGGAAAGAGAAAGGGATGGAGAGAAAGGGAGCAGAGCCAAGTGTGTGAACAGAATGGATTCATCGCAGCGCCCCCAACACACTTATCTCATGAACCCCATCTCCCGCCCCGGCCCCTCTCTACACACAGGGATCCAGCTCGGAGAGGGGGAAGGGTGGTGTCTCTGGTGAAACTCAACCAGAGTCCACTTCCTCGAAAGAAATACAGAAATACAGTTAAATCTGCTCCCTGGATGTCCCGGCACTGTCGAGTTGTTAGCGCATGGACTGCAGACTGAGCTAGGTGTTCAGTAAATATCTCGATTTTCTATGCGTTTTCCGAATGTGATTTGCAGACTGCCAGCATCTGAAGCATTACACGGGCGAGGAAAATGCAGAGTCCCAGGCTCCTCCCCAGGTTATGGAACCAGACTGTGGGATCTGTGGCCCAGAAATCAGCATTTTAAGGGATTACGCACAGGAAAATGGAGAGACACAGACTCTGAGCTGGGGATAATACAAATGATAACCACAATCCTAAGACCACAAATAAATTACTTTTCCCAACGAGTGAGACACCATCCTAAGCGCCTGGCACCGACAGCCACGATTGTGCTAGGAAGTAACTATGATCGTCTCCAATTCACAGATGGAAAAACGGAGCTCACAGAAGCAGGAACCAAGGGCATAAGTCCCAAGGCTGAGCTCCCACGCAGGTTCTGGGCTTCCACGCAGGTTCTGGGCTCCCACGCAGGTTCTGGGCTCCCACGCAGGTTCTGGGCTCTGGAGTGAGCAGACAGGTGTACCCGCTCACGCCTCCGGGCCACGAACAAGAGGAAGCACATGAAGTGTGGAGCCCATGCTCATGAGCAGGATGAACCCACCCCCCGGGTTACACCGGGTCAAAATCAGCAGCTCCCCAAGCGAAGACCCCTCTCCGTGTCCATAGTCCCCACAGCCAGGCAGCCCCTCCCTCTTCTCCCATTACGTTTTGCTGCTTGAGATGCATTTGTGATGTTTAATTTATATCCCCTGATCATAAAGTGATTGCATCACTAAAAAGGCTGTGATGTTGATTTATACGATAGCTGCCTGTGTCTGTTAATTAGAGAAATATCATTTGGCTTCCTACCGAAGAAAAACAATAAATTACAGAGGAGGAGGGAGGGGCATTCATTCCCCAAACCTATGCCAGTTACTCCTCTTGAATTTTATTTACGATCCTAACCGATTTGATTCCATTTATGCCAACAACCTTTGGGGAGGGAAAAAAAACAACCCTGTAACTTGTGTTGAGAAGGAAGGGAGAGTAGAAAAAAAAAAGGTGAGAAACTAAACGAAGACGTGAGCTCTACACGCCCCTTGGTGCACACTCACACTCACTCACACTCACACCGACGCGGAAGGACGGGTCAGCTCACGTCCTCGGACGCCACTCCAGCGCGGTGGGACTCTCTGCAGCAACACCAAGAAATGAGCAGCTTGCAGGAGGAAAGGAGCCACCTCCAGGGAACGGTGACCTGACTGTGTGTCGGGACAGGAACTGCCTTTTATTCCAACAACTGTCGTTGATTCCATGCCCGCCTGAAGAACGGCACGAAGAAGATGTCCATTCACTCATTCACTCA
>NW_011896326.1:0-2168 GCF_000151845.1 Pteropus vampyrus | reverse complement strand
TAAAAGTGGTAAGTTAAAAGGAGGGGTCAGGATGGCCCTTCTCCAACCTGACTGGGGTTCTGATAAGAGGAGGAGGTTAGGACACAGACACGACAGGGGAAAGACGAGGTAAGACACGGGAGAAGAGGCGTCTACGAGATGAGGAGAGGGGCCTCAGAAGAAGCCGACCCTGCCCACACCTTGATCTTGGACTTCCAGCCTCTGGAACAGTGAGAAAATGGATTTCCGTCACGGCGGCTACTGAGTGGGTGGCACTTTGTTACAGCCCCATGAGTGGACGGCCACAGCTGTGCTCTGATCCCATGTGGACATGGAACCGAAGCTTCTGGTACTGAGGCCAGAAACTGGAGACTCTGCTCCGCACCCCCTGCTCCCCGCAAGGTGCCTGAGGGCGAAGCCATCCAGAAGTTGTCCCTGCTGATGTGACAGAGTACTGTGAAAGCCTGACGTCCTCTGAACTGTCATCAGGGGCTGCCACCTGCTCCACTTCCTTCTCCCTCTCCTTTAAACACCCATGACACACCCTGCTGTGGTTCTCAGCCAAAGACGCACTTTAAAATGATCTCGTTAAGTTGTACTCATCAAACATTCCTATGCCAGTTCTCCCTCCAATGTCCCAAATTAGAATCCCAGAAAACCTAGATGAGGAAGACACATTCCCCCAAAAAGACAAGAGATCATTGGAGGGACCAGGGACGAGCAAGCAGCCCACGTGACACTTATTTTGTAATGTGCAACCTGGTCTTAAAACGGCACGGCTTTACACGGCTGACTCTTCCGTTCCAGAAACGCACTGTGCATTCAGGTCTGACGCCACGTGCGACTCCGGCAGCGCTCTGTGTCTGTGTCAGCGTCTGGTGTTTTGCATACAGTAGGCGGTACGTACTTGTTGCGGAATCCCTGCCGAGACACTTCAAATGCCGTATTCTCTTCTGGTCTGAAGCTGGGAGATTTTTCTGTCTTCTGACACAGGTTTTTGCATCAGGTTATTTTACAAAATCACATGGTTTTGTTTTCAGGTAGGAAAGCTCGAAAGCGGCGGCAGATCGTTCCTCGGGTGGCTCCCAGTGAACCCCACGTCCTGGGATTCACACCTCTGCACGGCCCCTCCCAGATGACTCCAGCTTGGTCATGTGACCGTTTTGGCTCCCTGTAAGTAACAAGTGTGAGGCAGGCAGAGGCCTGGTGGTCTCAGGCACCATCACAGCAGAAACATGATGTGAGCCACGGGTGTAGTTTTCACTTTTCTAGCAGCCACGTTGAAAAAAAAAAAAAAAGGAACGGATAAAGTTAATTGTAATAATATACCTTAACTAGTCCGATATAGCCGAAATATCATCACTCCAAGTACAGTCACGCTGGGGTTACGGCTTCAGCATGTGAGCTGGGTTGGGGGGATGCAATTCAGTCCGTGACAGACACAACCCTCCATGCATCTCAGCTAATGCAGTTCACCTCTCTGGGCAACTTTACTGCTACACCATTTCTCATAAGTACAGGACGAAGATTAAAGGAGATTGTAGATATGAAAGAGAGAGTGAAGAAACAATCAAAAATAACAGAGGGTATCCTGGCCTTCTTTCCAACTTCCTATATTCTGGGAATCAATAAAATGCTGAATAAACAAATGAATGAATGAATTAACGAATAAAAAAGAAAAACTAATGAATGGAGAAAAATGATCACGACACAGGAATGAAGCAAAGAAGAAAATTTTGCCTAGACCCAAGGCTTCCTGTTGGGTGGGTGACGGAAGCCCCCATAACGATGCTGAGAAAGATGAAGAGGAAGCTGAGGGAGGCTGACAGTCTGAATACTGAGCATTTTCCAGGGACCATGCGAACGGTGAACATAGTCTACTGTATATCCATTTGTATTACTACTGAAGCGACACAGCAACCCTCTGAAGCCGGCACAATTACGTCACATCTCTTGACAGAGAGCCTGAAACCCTGACTGAGACATTTCAGTCATTTGCAAGAGAAGTCAGAGGTAAGGACGAAAAGTGAGGAGACCACCTCGAAAGCAGGCCCCATCCTGTCCCTGAGCGAAAAACTTGGGCCGAGGGTAGGACAGAGACAAGCAGTGAGGTAAGAGATTCCTGCACAGTGTCTCGAGGAGGAGGAGGAAGAAGAGGGACTGGGAGGAAGAGGAAGCGGGAAAGAGAG
>NW_011896325.1:4819-5488 GCF_000151845.1 Pteropus vampyrus | reverse complement strand
TCTTTCTTGTCACTTGTCTACTTTATCCACTAGAATCCTTAGCATATTAATCATAGTTGCCTTAAATTTCCAGACTGATAATTCCAAAATTCCTGCCATGTCTGGTTCTGATGCTTGCTCTGTCTCTTCAAACTGTGTTTTTGCCTTTTGGCCTACCTTGTAATTTTTTTTAAGAGTCCAGCAGAAAGTACTAGGCAACAGTAGCTGCTGTAAGCAGGCCTTTAGTAAAGCAGTGGTGAGGCGTGGGGGGAGGGGAAGGGTTCTGCAGGCCTGTGATTAGGGCTCCGTCTTTTAATGAGCCTGTGCCTCTGGGCTGTAGGCTTCTCCATGTTTCTCTTTTTTCTCTCTCCCCTTAGGCGGAACAGAATGGCTAGAGTGAGATGGAGTCGGGTATTTCCTTTCCCCCATCTGGAGGCTGCTGACTGACTGGAGATGGGTATTTTCCTTCTGCAGGGCAGTTAGGCTCTGTTAATACCCAGCAGGTTAGGCTTTGTTAACTAGCTTCTCCTGAGGCCTTGTTAGCACAAGAATCCTCTGGTGTGTTTCAGAATGATTCCTTTTCCCCTCCCCCTGCCAGAAGCACAAGGGGATTTTTCCCGATTGACTGTGAGAACCTGGTCAAACTCCTAGAGGTAAATTTCACAAAATTGTGCCCCCTCCCACCCCCCC
>NW_011896325.1:0-2396 GCF_000151845.1 Pteropus vampyrus | reverse complement strand
CCATTCATTTAGCAGCAGAGGCACCTGAATGTTATTCTATAAAGCAGATCTCATGGGAGAACTTAATGAAATGTTCTAATTTCATCATTTTTGATAATTTAATTTCCTTGTGATAAGTCACATTTACATTTTATAAAGTTCATCAGGGAAGACATCAATGTTTTTACACGATGCCAATCTATTGGTATATAGGTTTGATTAATTAACCCTGATTAACCTTTTAGTCCATACCGGTAAAGCTGAAGAAACCTAAATGTGAATTTCTTTTTAAATTTGGAATTTCTTTTACCTGCTGTTGGTTTATGCTTCAAATTCATGAGCAAACTTAAGGTAGATTTGAAAAGCCTCGCTCCGTTAAAAAAAAAAATCAGCTTCAAAAAATGCCTGCTCTTTGTCTCATGCGGGTAAGAGGAGATGCCCTGTTCTGCATAGCTTTACGGCGTTATCCCGTGGAGCTCTGCCGACAGCAGCCAGGTGAACGAGAGGAAGCAACCCAGACATCCAAGCAAAGCCTCAGGGAAGTGTTGCGTGTACACACAGACACTCATGCCTGCTTTCAGGTAAGTACAGGGCTGATCCTACGTAGACTTAGAGACTTTTATTGACACACACACAGAAACACACACTCTCTCTCACACACACACACCCGCACACACACTCACGCATACCATCAGTAGCCTCTGCCCAACTGTACTTTCTGAATGGCTGTACTGAGCTGGATTCTGTTTCTGCTCCTTTACAGATGCCTTCAGAAAGCGTTAGTGAGCAACCTCTACATATCACACACAAAAAGTTGTTAGTCAAAGCTAGCATTTTTATCTCGTTAGGAGCATCACTGCTATGAGCTGAGAGAATGAACCTCATTTATCTAGAATGGAATAAGAATAATAAACATTTGTCAAGCCCTGTCTTCAAAGACATGCTGCTATCTCTGTTTTACACATGAGAAAACTGGGGCTTGCAAAGGCTCTCAGAAGGACAAGAGGTAAAAGCGGGATTTGAGCAGTCAGGATTGCTCCAGGCATGCAATCTGAATTATGCGACGGATTGAATTTATGTCTTCCCCGTTTTAAATGATTGAATGAATCCAGAGCTTCTCTAGGCCTGTGCTAATCAATCCCGGAAAAATTAGGGGCCCAGAAAAACCCAGCCACTAATTTAAGTCATTAGTCATTAAGTATTTAGAGTTAGGTTCACACTGGTTTCCTAGGGAGGTGGCCAACTGATTTATAAGAAGGGAGACAATTGCTGGTTTATAGAGCCACGTAAAACCTCTTAAAGGAGCGATTGTAAATGGCAGATTCATAAGACAGATTACTCACTAGATTGGCAATAAAAAGAGCCTTCAACACACCAGTCCAAACCACTATTGGGCAGAAAACCAGAAATTGCCATTGCCGTGTGCCTGGGCCCTGCACGTGCTTTAATGTTCTTCTATGACTGTCTTGAAATTCTTTATATAATTTTATCTTTGAACTTGTGTTTTGTGATGGTGCTGATGGGCCAGCGTTGTGCTCACGTGGGTTAGCAGCCCGCACATGGATGGCCGTGGTCCAGAGGCAGCCACAGGCACACGGGAGTCGGCCCGGATCCCATGGGTGTGCATCAGGGCACGTCAGGGCTCCTAGGGGGTGGCCAGGACAGAACCTAAGTGGTGGTGACGACAGAGGCAGCAGTAGCAGAAGTGGCAACCACAGCCCCACCAGTCTGAGCAAATGTCAGAGGAGAAACATTGAAATAGCATTGTATAAATTCACATTTAAAGTCAATTTTAGACTTACATGAAACCTGTTTGTGCAGAGAGCCAAATTCTTTAGAAAAATTATTTTGTGACAATCATCAGTTTTAGATGTAATAAAATTTATATTTTGATGTAATTTATCAGAATATAACATCCCCAAATAATCCCAACAATGTTGTCCCAGCTTGTAAAATACTCATAACAGCTCCAGTAACAGTTGATATGCAGAAAGATCCTTCTCAAAATTAAAAATGTCAAAAATTATTTCTAATTTTGCATTTATAAAACCAGCCAATATTGCTAAAAATGATTAAAAATAAAGTTGCTAAAAGTACGTTTTGATGAATTAATAAATTTGCAGAAAAGTAAGCCCCAAAATCCTATGATCAATCGCGATAGCACATGATTAAAATGTTATCAATTATCACATTATATGAAATTATATAAAATTTCAAAATATTATTCTAAAATGTGCAAGTTTACGCTGTTACTCCTGTATCACTATTACTTCTATTACTCTTTTGTAAGTAACAAAATATTTTGAAAGAAACAAATGTTTGTATTTTAATACCTTTAATAGTACTTTTTCCTGCCTCTTAAACGAGGGGCTTTTTCATCGTCATTCAGCACTAGGTCCTTCAAAGTAGGTGTCCAG
>NW_011896324.1:5624-6034 GCF_000151845.1 Pteropus vampyrus | reverse complement strand
GATGCTGGGCTCTCACGTGTGGCACAGTCACACACAGCTAACTACGGATCGTGAGTGGATCACCGACAGCAGGTGCAGGGCACCGGAGGGGGTCTGAGAGAGAAGAGGTCAGCACGGGGACAATCGCGCATGCGTGTCTCATGCCTGTGTGTGTCTTCGTGTGTGTGTCTGTGCTTCTGTGTGTGTATGAGAGAGAGAGACAGAGACAGAGAGAGGCAAATAGACAGACAGACAGACAGAAAGACAGAGACAGAGAAATAGAGAAAAATGGAGGAAGGAGAGCAGAAAGAGATTTGGAACCTGGAGTCCTCGAGCCAAAAGCCAAATTATAATTAGTTTTCGTAGCTCATTGCTTTATATTTTCGAAACCGTCACACTCCATTTGTGTGAACACTCGAGAGCTTCCTCCA
>NW_011896324.1:0-1809 GCF_000151845.1 Pteropus vampyrus | reverse complement strand
AAAACATTGCTTAAGATCCTATATAAAATAGTTTATATATGTTGAACATAATTATTGTTATTTTTAAATGCCGATATTTATACTTGTAATATTTAATATCTATATTCCTACAAACTATACTTAGATAAATAAATATATTTTGAAGAAAGATATTTGGGATTTGGAGTCTGTTCAATAATCTGTTTTTGTCATTGTTGATACAAAAATCTTCCATTTCAAATCTCTGTAAATGGATACACATAGGGCAAACCATCTATTAATTTATTCTTCAGTCAAAATTACATAATTGCCATGTCTTCGACTCTTACATAAAAGAGCCTTAAAGATATATTAATTATGTTCTGTTAAGAATGAGATTAACTGCGGCTCAGTGGAGACCGCCTCACGCGCAGTAGGTAAAGCACGGTCAGAAGCCCATGACTCCCGCACGCACCCGCGGTCCCCACTCGCCCGCTCCGCTCCCCTTTCTCCCGTGAACTGCTGACCCGAGTTAGTAGCCAAACATAATAATACAGTGTTTGATCCTCTGGAAACCCATAAAATTACAAACCAGCAACCACCAGGATGTTGGCAGAATTTCCGTGGACAGCAAGCAGCGTGGTACTTTTTTCTTTTTTACATGAAGCAGGACCGTGGTGATGGTTGACACATTTGCAAGGAAGGTAACACCTCTAAGCATCTCCTGACCCCCACCCAACTCTTCTCCCCACTTGAGATGGGGTGAAAGAGGATCCATTTACACTATTAAAACCTTCTCTCTTTTTACTTCTACTATTTTAAAGTGGCCTCCTTTGATTCACTTTTAAATTCATTCTATTTTTATTAGGCACTAATGGAGTTTTATAACACTGTGCTAAGTACACCAAGGGACATACATAGAAATGAAACACACCCTTGACATGCCTTTAAGAATAATAAAATCTAATCGGAACTTTAAGTTCTCGTGGCGATCGGGGGCTCCCTTTTCACGACACTGGAAGAGATGATTAATGATACGGCTGAACCCAAATAAAAAGAAATTCCCAAGTTACAGTCATAAAGAGGCGACTGAAGCTAGAGAGATGAGTTTCTAACCGCGTGTCCCGGGAATCCCAGAGACTAACAGAACAGAGTTAGAACACAGAGGCCAGGGGCTGGCATTTGAATTCATGATGATGAGAACAGGACAGGTTGTATTAGACTGAGATTTCGAATTGAGATCCTTTTATCGGGCTGGGGCTGGTCCAGTTTTGACGCTTCTACAGAGCGTGGGCTAGATAAGCCTGCTCACCAGCCTGTGTATATGGCCGTGAGAATGTGCATCTCTGCCTGTGCTCCTCTTAATGGGAAAAGAAAATAAAGTCTCCCGCTGGAAATCAAACGTCTCAAGACAACACCACATATCGGTCTGGAGCAAATTTTATGCTCCCCACATGGTCCTTGCATCCCCAAGATCAGAAAGCCCTGTAAAGGCAGACCACTCGCACCTGAAACTCTGGAAACAAACTGCAGAGCAAACTGAAAATCTGGGGGGCGGGGGGGAACAGCCTCTGCTGAAGATACCCAGTCACTCAGGGTTCAGTGCACAAAGAAAAAACTCATGAGATTGGGTCAGCAAACAGGAGGACTAGCATCCAAGACTTGAAACAACAGAATAAAGTAAAAGGACCATAACATAGGTATCTGTCAAGTAATTAAGGATATAAAATGAAAAATGAAAACACGAGAAAAAACAAGGCACATTTAGGAAGGGAGGAGGAAGATCAAAATTAAAACACATAATTGAAGAAAGAAAAAAAAGATCATTGGCCAAAATTAAGCTGCCATTGA
>NW_011896323.1:1478-3730 GCF_000151845.1 Pteropus vampyrus | reverse complement strand
GTAACAGAGACTACTTTAACTTCACCTTAAGTCTCACGTCCACCAAAAAATTTTCACATTTGCTTCTGGAAAATGGCTATTAAATTTTCACAGAAATCATGCAAAGGTGACCTATGGACCCCGTTTTGAGAAAACAATCTTGCAAAGCTAATGAAAAAAAAAACCTCAGTTTCCCATTCTTTCTATTTAGGAATAAAAAGAACAATTTTTATAAACCTTGATTTATGGAGACTTATTTCAGTTAAGACAAGCAATGACTGTCTTGACACAAAGGTTATAATTTAAAAGTAAAATAGTATATTGCTTTCCTGATTGTGTTTATGACGATACGCAGTGATGTCCATTTATCTCCCCCAAATGTGGAGGCGCTGCTGGGAACATTCACTTCCAAATTAAGGTACAGGAGGAAATAAGCGCTTTTAGGCAAACGAGATATTTTACTGAATCAGAAAAAGACGACTGCAAAAAACGAAAACAAAAAACTCTGCAAGGACACTATTTCCTATTTAATAAAATAAATAGAAGCTAAATCCAACTAGCAACCATGAAAAAAATGTGAAAGATAAAATTAAAAATGCTGACTTATATCCCAAGCTGTGACACTTCCTGTGTCCGTGTGGAATCAGGTTCCGAGGGGTCGCCGGCGTCTGCAGCAGCAAGGCCCCCTCGGCCGCCATACTCTTTCTTCCACAGTGTGGAGATGCTCCTACTTCAGGACCTAAGGGTTCAGTTTACAGAGACAGGAAGAGAGAGAGAGAGATTTTCAAATGTTTTCAAAAGAGTGTTTAATTTTTAATTCCCTCATATAAAATATAAACTGTGGCTTAAATTTTAAGATAAGATGAATATGTTAACTCCGTTTAATTGACTGAACATTAAAAAGATTTTCCGAGTCTTAAAACCCCCAATCCTAAAACATACAAAATCCATTGATTTCTGTCTATCTGACTTGCGCTAACTAGGCAGTAGGAATATTCTCTCCCCTTTACAGAGGAAGCAGCAGAAGTAGGGATGGGCTCGGGGTCTCGCACGGCGGACGGAACTAAACACTCAGGTTTCCAGGTGTCGTTTAGCTGTCCACGTGGTTTTACTCTCGCTCTCAGCCTCCTCTCACAGAGACTGTGGAGGGCGAGTCAGGCATTCAAGTCAGAACTTACATCTGTACTGACATTTGTTCAGGCTTATGGGAACAACAAAAAATAAAACTCAAAAGTACACAGATTTGCAAAATATCACTTTATTTATTTTTACATTCTTTTTAAATTTTTCAATTACAGTTGACCTTCATTATGTCAGTTTCAGGTGTACGGCACAGTGATTAGACATTTGTATAACTTATGAAGCGATTCCCCATAAGTCTAACACCCACCTGACAGCACACCTGATTATAATATTACTGACTGCATTCCCTACGATGCACTTCACATGGCCTTCACTATCTGTAACTGCAGATCTGTACTTCCCAATCCCTTCACCTTCTTCAGCCAGCCCCCTGACCCCTCTTCTACCTGGCAGCCATCAGTTTGTTCTCTGTATCCATGAGTTTGTTTCTGTTTTGTTTGTTTCTTAGATTCCACATGGAAGTGAAATCATGTGGTATTTGTTTTTCTCTGTCTGACTTAGCAAAACATCATTCTAAAGTAAAGCAAATTTAAGAGAGATTTAGACTGAAATGCTTTCCTTTGCTTGGAATACTCTTCCCCTAGATATTGTCATGGCTTGTTCCCTCGCTTCCTTCATACCTTATTATTTAGGTCTCCAAATATTTTTTTAGAATACATAGTAATATGAAGTTTAGTACCAAGGTCTGTATTTGAAATTTTAAAAAAGGTACTTATTCAGAATTTCTTAAATAATGAATAATTCTCTTCAGTTTTATATTTTTTGATTATGTGTTGTAAATACGTAATAACCGCATCATAATGCAATGGGTAAATTAAGGGATTATTTTTTAATATTTTCAGTACTGGACTCAGTATTAAAGTACAATTTAAAAAAATTAACTCATTAAAATGGACTTCTACAATTATTCAAAGGGGTAGAATTTCTCACTGAGACCACAGAAATTTCTGTGATCGACCCTCATTGCCTAGGACAGAATGTTCTTAATTTGGAAAAATAAATATTTATAAACACTTATCTGTTATTTTGTCTGTTGTATCGATTTTTCTTGATTAATTGGAATATCTGATTGTACATTACCAACGAACTACAAGTAACAACTTTTTAATTAAAACCAAAAAAAAAAAAAA
>NW_011896323.1:0-331 GCF_000151845.1 Pteropus vampyrus | reverse complement strand
CCAGAGCTTCTTAATATACTTATTCTTTGGAAAAAAGTTATTTCTAGGTGTTTTCCAGAATTTCTAGCCTTTCACTGGTATTGTGTTCTGCAGAATTTTTTTAAAAATTGTTGAAACTTATGGAACAAGAAAGTTGATAATCCCTATCATATAAAATAAAAAAATTTTATATAAGCATTCCTATTGAAAAATAACCCAGTTTTTCATTTTGATAAATTTTTAAAGTATGACCTTTTATTGGAAAAAAATATTTGTGGAAGACAAAGTTAAATTTGAACCACTGGCATAATAAAGCTAAACAACAACAACAAAAATTTTTAAATTAACAAAT
>NW_011896322.1:4020-6304 GCF_000151845.1 Pteropus vampyrus | reverse complement strand
TCTGATATCATTCTGTTCTAATAAACATGAGCTATTCATGTATATTTATCAGAAATTTTTTGAGTACCAAACGCTGTTGTGTTCTAGTTAGACAAAGATTACCTTAAGATCCTGAGGAGGGATGAGGCTATTGTTCTAGTACAAGTGGACTGAAACCAGGCATCCTCTAGACAGACTAGCTGTTCACGCAGTCTGTATCTCTCTTTCATGGGCCATCTTTCTCTTGATGTTTTTGCTTTTCTCGGAACTTCTACTTTGGTACCCTCTTACTGCAGACCAACATTTTCCATTGACTCATAGTTTCTATTCCCATTTCACTTGAGATTATGCATGACCATCGATGTTCCAGTATTACCTTGGGGGAATTCTCACAGCTTCTGCTTCTCTTCTTATCTGATCTGCCTGATGGTTTTAATTCAGATTCCCAGGAGAGTGAGTATAATTGACTCAGCTTGAAGTTTTTAGTTAGGCCTTGTGATATGAATTGACTGTTCATTGATTAGGTACACATCCATGGTCCAGTGGCAGTGACAAAGTCTAGGATGGGGGTCATCTAGTTTAAATCATAGCTTAGGGACTGCTGATGGTGCGAATATGGTTTGTGGTGGGCTTTGGAGTGGGCAGACATTCTGAGGCTTGGCTAGTCCAGACCAGCCTCGGCATTTGGAAGTGAGTGAAGGTCTTTTGGTCATCACAGTGGCAGGGTGCAGGGAACTACTTATGTTTAGAAGGCAAGGACTAGGGACACTAAATGTCTTAGGACCATCGTACACAATGAAGAATTATCCTGCCCCAAATGCCACTTGTGTCTCCATTGAGATACTGGAGAAGAGTAAGACTTGTGCATGCCTTCAGGAACTCATAGATTCGAACAGAAAACAGCATTTAAACAAATAATTAAAATACAATTTTGTAAGTGCTATAAAGGGAACTATTAGATCTCTCTCCCCACCTTGGCCCTACTACCTGTGTAACCCTGTTTAAATTATTTAATCTCTCTATATGGCAGTTTCCTCACCAGTAAAACCAGATAATGTACCTATGTGATAGTATTCTAAGGATTAAGTGATGAGTTTATAGATATATATGTCCTTAGAATAGTGTAATAGAGTCTGGCACATGGTAAATGCTAAATAAACATGGCCTGACATCATGTCATTGTCATCGTCATCATCATCATCATCATCATCATCATCATCATCAGTCATCATCATAGACCAGCACATAGATTCTACATCCCCTCTGAATTCAGTTTAGTGGGTATTTATGAACTAGTATTTGTCCTTAGTACTGTACCAAGCATTGGGGGTACCTACCTCTCCCACACACACACACACACATAGGAGTCTACACATCAACTGAAGAGACAAAATTTAAAAATATGAATAATTAAATAAAGTACACAAGTATATAGCGTAGACAGTAAATGCTATGGACAGTCATAGGAGGAAAGCTCAGTTTTTACCAGAATTATTAGAAAAGACTTCAGGAAGATATTTGAATTTGAGCTAAAGCTTAAAGGAAGATTGGGTTTGCAATAGGCAGAGAGAATCAGGGAGAACATTCCTGGTGGGGGAAACTATATGAACAAAGATACCATAGTTGTGGTGGCAAAGAGGAATACAGTGGGGTGAAGAACTAAGGTACTGAAATCTTAGAAACTAGGCGGGAGCCTGAGCAATAAGTGAGAGGTGGACCTGCACGTGTGAGTCATCCTCTCAGATGTAATCACCGAAACTGCCGATGACTTTTCTGAGGGAAGGAATGACTGGGGAAGAAAGCAGGGGTCCAAGAACTGAGCCTAGGACTCAGCCACTGCTTGGGGGCAGGAGGAGGAGGAGGAAAGCCAGAAAGAGGGAAAGGGCAGGATCATTTGAGAGTGTCAGGAGAAAGCCAGAGTATTTAAAGTAAGAGAGAATGGCCTGTACTTTCCAGTGCCACAGGGAGATAAGGCTGACACCAGCGGATTTGTTGAGGAGGTTACTGGTTGACTGAAAAAGACAATTTTGCTGGAATAATGATCAGGCAGAATTAATCACAAAGGATTTAGTTGTGGGGGTGAGGTCATGACGGGAGGACATGAAGACCACTCTTCTTAGACCTTTCACGAAAAGAATCAGAGATGTGACTATAGTTGAGGTGGTCACCAAGTTGAACAGTTTTCATGTGCTTACTTTTTAAAATCGGCATCAGTGCTTGTTTGAAGATAGATGGGTAGATAGGAGGCAGAGGAGAAAGAGGGAAAGAATAAATATGTGGAGGCAAAAGGAAATATATGTAGGGT
>NW_011896322.1:0-595 GCF_000151845.1 Pteropus vampyrus | reverse complement strand
AGGAAACAAATACTTGAAGTACGTTGTGCTAACTTTCATAATAGCAGCAAGTGCCCCATCCTCTGGGCTCACTGAGTGGAAGTGACTAACTGCCAGGGGAGTCCAAAGAGGCCTCTCATGCTAGTGACACTCCTCGTGGAACTAGTTAGAGGCTAGCGTGGTGAGAGTAAGTGACGTAGCTGAGTAGCACAGCACGTAAGATTTAAGAGCCTGGAAGTGACCAAAGAGGCCCAACCCCTTTGGTATACACACAGGAAACACGGGCCCAGAGAGGTTTGTAACATGGCCAAGATCACGTGGGTAGGAGGTGCAGCACGTCTAGAACTCCTGTGTTTTGACTTGTAGTCTGAGTGCTTTATTCCCTACCCTTTGAAGATCTAAAAACAGTTCCACATCAGAGAAGTGGAAGCCGGGGGAGAGAAAAGGGAGTGCAGCAGCTGTGGGAATGCTAGAGGCACTTAAATTTATGCGTCATATACGACTGGGAGTCCAGGGAAAGCACAATTCGTGTTCTCTTGTCCTGGGTTTTTTATTCCATGTTTCAGCTAGAAACCTATATCCTAGCTTTAATCATATTTTACTGTCAAAATATTGG
>NW_011896321.1:3279-5323 GCF_000151845.1 Pteropus vampyrus | reverse complement strand
TATGAATTAAGTTCTGTTATTATGTTTATTTTATTGCTATAGAAACAGATTTGGAGAGGTTAAGTACTACAGTTGACTGTTGAAAAACATGAAGTTGAACTAGGCAGGTCCATTTATTTGCAGATTTTCTTCAGTAAATACTTGTACTGTTTTCCATTTGTGGTTGAGTCTGTGGATGTGGAGGGCTGACTATATGCATTGATCTCCACCATTTTATATAAGAGACTTGAGCATCAGTGGATTTTGGAATTTGTCCAGGGTCTGGAAACCAATCCCTTGCATATTATGAGGAACGACTAAGTTTTGGGGGAGTCAAAAGTTATTCATAGATTTTTGACATGGGGGCCGGTACCCGTAACCGCCACATTGTTCAAGGGCCAACTGTATATCTGAACTGATACAGCTAAGAAATGACACAGTAGAGATTTGACCTGAGGTGGTCAGACTTAAGGTCTGGATTCTTAATACTGTTCAGCACAGAAACGCCAAATTATATCAATGTGTACAGTTTAATTTTATTTATTATCAGTAGCTAGTATTTAGTGTTACCAACAGGTAGGAGTCAGGCCATCAATTAGTAGCACGTTTATACTTAGTTTAATTCTATTGTTCCCTTTTACACACACACACACACACACACACACACACACACACACACACACACACACACTTTTGTTTACCTGATATAATGTATTCGGAATCAAGAAAGGCCAGAATTTGAATTTTTCTTGTATTAAGTGATTCTGCATATGGTATCTTATTTGACAGCAAATTAGAATGTAATATCTAAACACCTACACCATTGAAGGCCTGAATGACTCTAATTTTTATCTTAGAAGTTGGGCTTAAAAGAAGAAAAATAATTCAGTTTCTGCCTCAAAATTTTTTATCTGAAATTGACCAACTAAGCAAAATGAAACATTGACATACAACAATACAATGTTTAAAAACCATGGGTAATTGATTAGCTAGCTTTCAAAACTGTTACTATATTTTTTAGATAAATAATTAGTATTAGGAATTCAACTAGAAAAATGTTGAGAAACTAATCTGCAAACAACCACAGGATAGTATTTGGAGGATATATGAAACAAAAATGGTATTTTCAAAAAATAAAAAGCCATCGAACACATAGTTACACCCCAAAAAATTCATAAAGGAAGAAAAAATGTGTGTGCATATAAACATATGCATATGTGTGCATATTAAATGAAAGATATACAGACATGTAACTATCCCAAATCTCTCATCTATTCTAGTAAATGAAAATTGTCTCCCCTATAAAATAATCCATAATTTATTATAACCCCAAATTTCTTATAAACTGAAAATTGCAGTACTTTCTTCATATATATTCAACAACTACCTAGATTTCAATGGATTCATGTGACCCAAGAAAGAAGAGAATCTATAAAACTGGAAACTCATTCTGTTTTAAAATGTAACGGCCATGGAAATAGAAGTGCAGTGTTTCAAATTGACAGGTTAGTGTAAACCTATGCTACAATCTCTGGATATAGGCCTATCACAGATAAAACTGTGAAGTGAGGAGAGGGGTGGGGAAGAGAGAGAATCCCTCACTGGCAATAGCCTCATCAAAAAAAACCACAAAAGTGTGAAAAGGAAAATTTTGCTCATATAGGTAATGGTGTTTACTTTTGTTCTTCTTAAATTATTAAAGGAAAGACACTCACTATTTTATTATAAATTCCTATACTGCCTAATCAACAACCTCATACAATTCTTTATTTGTTACCCATTATATTAGTTTAAATCTGAATTAATTTCATATGGTTTTAGCTGTGAGTTTTAGAGAGAAGAATGTCTCCATGTATGATTTTCTGAATCTGAAAAATGTATTCTAGAAAATGTTCAAATATTAATTTTTTAAAAAGTCTTTTTCACCTCTGTAGTCAAGAGCTAACATAAAGAATGTTTTTCTTCATGGAATAATTTGAAATTACTAAATCTTATTTAAAAATCTGACATCGATTATCTGCATTTACACTTAAACAAGGAACAAAAAAAGAAACTGACTTTAGCA
>NW_011896321.1:0-1499 GCF_000151845.1 Pteropus vampyrus | reverse complement strand
TCATACATGACGTCTTAACCCAATTTAAAATACATTTATTTCACAGAATGTTTTCTGTGAACCATCTTATTATTCCAAAAAATCTAATCTATACAATTTATGAACTTAATTACTGTTATTTTTTGTAGTGAAGTAGATTTGTACTCAGCATATTCCTTAGTCTTATAGAACCACATATTGTCTCAATGTAACAAATTCTAAGCTCCCTGAAAACATAAATTTCTAGTTTGCATGGTGTTTTGACCAAGGGAACAGAGTCAGTGTTTGATGAACTGAGGAAGTGATTTTAAATTATCAAATTAACTTAGATTTCTTCATAAAAATCAATTTTCTTAAAAATTCTAGGCCACTTTTTCTGCTTAGTTATACTTTCTGGATCCCAAAGTTGACAAATCAACATAGAATACAAATGAAGAGCATGTCTTTGTTGGAGTAAAAAGTTGTGCAATAATTTCTAACCCCAAGGAAAAGCAAACATACTCTTTTAAAATTCCATCATACTAGCAATTCAATTTCAATAATATGTCTTTAACAGCACATGGTTTTGCAATTTTTCTGATCATAATAAAATAATGCTGAACATCTATGCAATTTATTTTAACAAGAACACCATGTATCATTCATCCCTGTTTAACTTTAAATTGATAATAATGTATTTTGATATATCATCTTTGTACATATTGTCTCAATCAACATGCCAGTACAGTACTCATGTAAAGACAAATAGAAGAATAGCGTACAAGTCATGGTTGAAATAAAACTCTAAAAGGCCCTATATGTGCCTTCAGTAATAAAAGACTAGGAAAGATAAAAATAAGCTCTAGCTTATGTCAACATCGGGAAAAAGAGTTTGTCATTTTTTCAACAAATATGTGTTGAAATCTACTTTTGTTTAAGGAACTGCATGCCCAGGTCACAAGAGGAAAAAAATGCAAAACCTATGTGTTGGCCATAAATTATTCAAAGTAAAATATTAATGACTGTATTATATACTAATACATAACATTGTAATGAGTATTATGTGCATATGGAAGTGTGTTTATAAGTGGTACTGTATATATGTGGAGTGGGGTGTAGGTATGTGAGGGTATGAGGGATGGTTTTTGTGCATGTGTGTGTGGCTGTGTGAATATGAACAAGGTGGGTGTAGATACGTGAGTAGTAGGTGTTAGAGGGTGTAGGGAAGTGAGTGTGTCATGTGTGTACATGTGTATATAAGTGGGTGTATATATGAGGACTATATTTGTGTTAGTGGTTCTCAACCAAGGATCATCCAACCCCTACCCCTCCCCCCCCACCACCGCCAGGGACATTTAGCAACACCTGGATTTATTTTTGGTCGTCACACTGCACAGGAGGTGTGCTACGATTTCTTGCCAGGAGAGGCTAAATAGTTAGCCACTAGAAGTTGTTTAAGTACCTACAATGTATAATGCAACCACTCTTAACAAAGAATTACCTAGCATAGAGCAGAATGTCAATACTGCTGAGCTGGAGAA
>NW_011896320.1:2768-5052 GCF_000151845.1 Pteropus vampyrus | reverse complement strand
TTGGTTTAAAATTCCTCTCCTGGGAGGGGCTGAGGCTGCAAGCGGGCTTGGTGTCATCGCTGAGCAAAAGCGACACCCTTTTGGCCTGTCGTTTCTTTTTTTATCACTGCACTGGGGACGCGACGTAAAGCACGCTTGGTCCTCGCCATCGTGTGCAGTGTCGTGGGGACGGGCAGCAAGGAGCGAGCGGTACAGCTCCCATGTCAACGGTGATGACGAGTCGCGTGTGCTGTGAGGACAAGCCCCAAGCCCAAGGACCCAGTCTAGGTTGAGGCCAAGAGCCTTGGACGGCAGGGTGACATCTGAAGGCCGAGCAGGGGTTCGCCAAGCCAAGAGTGTTGGGGAGGGGGACGGGGGTCGCGGCTCCCCACGGCTTGGGTGGAAGCACAGGGCGGGGAGGGTGGACGGGTCCCGGCTACTTTGGAGGTAGAATGGGCAGAGGTTCTGGGGGCTGAGACAGACACTAAACTCTGATGGCGCGTTCACGAGCTGTGGCATCCTGGGCTTCCGCTCAGAGGTGGGCAGAGCAGGTGCTCGCAGACCCCCGGAGGCGCGAATGAACAGAACAATGAACGAACGAATGAATGAAGCTGCCTCCTGCGTTCCCGGCGTGAGCAGCAGGGTGGGTGACATTGCCGTTTAGTGAGACAGAAGGACAGGGAGCTGCTGGCCATCCGGCCCCCAGTTGGAAGGGCTGAGCTTGTGACACTGACTGGGCGGCCACAAGCGAGGCCACCCGGGCATCACGACGGAGGCTCTGGGGCTGACCGCGGGCTCCCGTGACATCTGCTCCCAAGAAGAGTTGTCCCCGAGGCGGGTGGGGAGAAGCTCAGGGCCCCGACCCCGCCTGCAGGCGGCAGTGAGAGCCCCCCCGCCTGGCACACCCGCGGCTTCTTCCCCAATTGCTGGGGTCATGGGAGACGGTCCCAGCCTCTGTCCTTTTCCCAGAGACCTGCCCCTCATCAGCCCGTAGCATCACCTTGAGAGGTGGCCCTTTGGCCTTGCTCTCCTGTTCCCCAGGCCCTGACGGCCCCCCCTCTTCTCGCAGAGCAGACCCCTCCCTCTGGGGGGGGGGCGCCCGCACCGCTGGCCGCTCTAGGCGTCCTAGATGAGACCCGTCCAAGGCCGGGCTTTGCAGCTGTGAAGCGGCCAGTAGAGGTGTGAGCGGCTGTCCGCCCACGGGGTGCGGCCTGTGCCAGCCGCTGCTGTCACTCTGGAGTCTCCCTGCCAAGGGTCCACGTGCCGCGCGGGAGCCAGGAGCTCGCGGTCAGGCCCGGGTGGAGCCCTGGCTCACTCATTTACCAGCTTCGTTGTCCACAGCCGTTCAGTGGGGCTCGTCAGGCCCGACCTCTGGGCGCTGTGTGTCAGGCGAGCTGCCCGTCGGCGGCCGGGAGCTGCCAACCCCGATGTCCACGCCCTTGTTTCTTTGTCCTTAATGGTTTTATAAGGGTAGGGGCGGACGAAGCTCCCTGGCACCGGTCCCGTGACGGAGCGTCCTGGCACACGTCTGGCGTCTGCTGCGCCTGCCCGTGGGGGAAACGGCCGCCGAGCGGTTTTCACCCGGGGCCCCAGACTGCGGAGGCCCCCGAGCTTCGCTGCGGCGCTGTTTCTCAGAGAGCGTCTCGCCCGTGATTGAGAATTGGGAGTGGACGGTCACTGTCGCCCTCGGCCAGCGCAGGGCCTGCCCCTCGGTCCCTCTCTGTCCGTCCGCATGTCTCCCGGCCCAGGGCGGCCGCCGTCTGCGTGTCCCCATGTGCTGACCACACACAGACAGACGGCGCGACACTGTCAGCTGTCGACTGTTCCTTTCTTTTCATTCTGAAAAGTTTCAGACGCACAAAAGTTACCTCCGCCAGGGGCGCACACGCGGGGGTGACCGCGTTCTCGGGCCCGCCCCCCGCCCCCCGCCCCGTCTGTTCCGGGCCCAAAGCCGTGGGAAATCCCGCATCCGCGATGCAGACCGTGTACGCGGCCACAGGAAGTGGGTGAGCGGCCGGCCGGCCGGAGGGTCCGCTCCCTTTTGGCTGTCGCTGGTGACACAGGCCAGGGGGCTCCTCCTCCGCACAGCTCCCGTCAACCCTGCCCCCCCACCCCGACTTGGGCACCCGCCCCCAGCTTGCCCCCCTGGGGCAGCCCGGGGGCCGGAGGGTGCTGGGGGTCCTTTCACGTGGTGGCTCTGGATACTGTGAGCGTCAATGGGACCCGGCCCTGAGTCCCCGCACCACGTTCTGTCGCCTAAAAGCGAGGGGCCCGGCAGCACCCGCGCCCAGCTCGCGTCCACCTC
>NW_011896320.1:0-1753 GCF_000151845.1 Pteropus vampyrus | reverse complement strand
CCCCCCGGTCCCAAACGTCAGTGGTGTTAAAAGCAGGAAACCCTCAGCCAAGAACAGGAACACCCTGCACAGGCGATGGGCCACCCCATCTTTGGGCAGCTCTGCCGGAAGCTGCGACTTGTCACCTGCTCTCCCGCCCCCTCACCACCCTGCCTGTTGTCACCTGTCATTACTAAATGCCCTTCCCTTCCACCTTCTCGCTTCAGGTCAAGACCCACTCTCCCCTGTGCCCCCCATCTGATCATGTCGCTTCCTTGGTCAAATCCTTCCCTGGCACCCTAACTTAGAGCAGGGGCCGCACGGAGGCTTTGCTGCACCCTGCCCGGGGTTTTGAAATTTTACGGGAGCATTTTTGGTCATCGCGATGATTTGGGGGTACAGCCTCACCGCCCATCTCCTTCCTCCCCATCCTACTTAACACTCAGGCAAGAATCTGCTCGGCCCTCAACACACCCTGCCGGTTCACGCCCAGTGTCCACAGGTGCCGACATCTCAGCCTCGGAGGCGCCCCAACCCCGCCCGTCCACCGGGACCACCTGCCCGCTCCTCGAACTCCAGTTGATAGCTGCCATCTGCGTGCCGCCTTGCGAAATTGCGAAGCCAGGTGGTCCCTACCACGCCCCACCTTGCAGAGAGTAACAGTAACAATAGTAACAGAGTCGCTACAATTAGCCGCGCGCAGCTGTGCCAGGCACTGTTCTCAGTGCTTCTCGGGCACTAGCCCGCGGCAGTCTAGAAAACATCAACTCCCATCGCTCCGTTCGCAGACGGGAGAGCTGGAGGTCAGAGAAGGTAAAGAATGTGTCTGAGTTCTCAGGACTTGTCAGTGGTGGAGCCGGCCGTTCGGCTCCTAAGCCTGAGTCCTTAACAGCCCCGGCTCTGTGCACCTGCAGATACTAACCACACTGTGTGCTTGTCACCTGTGAGTGAGTCTGTCGCGTTGCCGAGCTGCAGCACCTAGAAGCCAGAAACCCAGTCTTTCCACTCCCAGACCCCTGAGTGGCGTCACATCTTATCACAGGAAAGAGTCGATGTCCAAATCACTTATAGTAAAAAGAAAAAAAAAAAATCGCCCTTGGGAATTTTATTAGCTTTCGACTGCTGCTGTAACTAATGACCACTCAGCGGCTTAAAACAGCACACGGTCATTATCTTACAGCTCTGAGAGGCCCAAGCTTTAAAACGGGTCTCCCCAGGCTGACGTCAGGGTGACAGCAGCGCCGAATTCCTCCCGGGTGTTTAGGGGGAAGGTCTCTAGTTCCCGGAGCCACCTGCACTTCTCAGCTCGTGGGTCACTCCGGTGTCACGATTACTTTTTCTATCACTCCATCTTTGCAGCCTGTGACGCTGGGCCATACCCCTCACATGTTGCTGTCACCTTTTCTCTCCTCTTCTGCTTCTCGGGACCCTTGTTGGTGGGACGATCTTCTTCTAAGGAGCGCCGACTAGCGGCCTCAACCCCCTCTACACACGTAACTGTCCTTTGCCACGAACCTTATCACAGATGCGGGTTCTGGGGATTGCGTCGTAAGCACCTTGGAGGGGGACGTAATTCTGCCGACCGTGGGAATCCCTTCAATTCCCCCCGGGAGCGCAGGATCCCAAGCAGCAGCTTAGGACAGCGGGACGCATGGGCTCTGCGGCGAGCTTATTGCCCTTCGACCCCAGAGCCGCCACGTGAGCTGCGTCGCCTTCGGCAAATTACGCAACGTCTCTGCGCCTTGCTGCCGCCGTCTGTGAAATGGGGTGATAG
>NW_011896319.1:2944-4265 GCF_000151845.1 Pteropus vampyrus | reverse complement strand
ATGAAGATTCCTTTCTCCACATCCTTTCCAGCATTTATTATCTCTTCTTAATGCTAACTATCCTAAGAGGTGTGAGGCAATATCTGATAGTGGTTTGATTTGCATTTCCTTAATTATCAATGATGTTGAGCACCTTTTGTTATACTTGCTGGCCATTCGTATGACTTCTCTGGAAAAAAGAAAAAATAGACTATTTTTTAATTGTGTTTATTTATTTTTTGCTGTTGAGTTGCATGATTCCTTGCATATTTTGGATACTAACCCCTTAGCAATTTGTGGTTTAACAATTTTTTTTTCCCCATTTCATACGTTGCCTTTTCATTATGTTAATGGTTTCCTTTGGTGTACAGAAGCTTTTCAGTTTGTTGTAGTTCCACTTGTTTATTTTTGCTTTTGTTGCTTTTGTTTTTGGTGTTAAATCCAAAAATATCTTTGTCAAGACCAGTGTCAAGGAGCTTACTGCTTATATTTTACTCTAGGAGTTTTATAGTTTCATATTATATATTTAAATCTCTACTTCATTTTGTTTTAATTTTTGTGTATGGTGTAAGATAGGGGTCTTTCATTCTTTTAAATGTGGATATCTAATTTTTCATTGTCCTTTTCCTATTGTATATTCTCAGCTCATTTGTTGTAAATTATTTGTATTTACATGAGTTTATTTCTGAGCTTTCAATTCTGTTCTACTGATCTATGTGTCTGATTTTATAGCAATATCAGCAGTTTTGATTACTATAGTTTTGCAGTATAGTTTGACATCAGGGAGTGTGATGCAGCCAGCATTGCTTTTGTTGCTCAAAATTCCTTCTATACGAATTGTAGGGTTTTTTTTTTAAATGAAAAATGCCATAAGAATTTTAATAGGGATTGCATTGACTCTGTAGTTTGCTTTAGGTAGTGTGGACATTTTAACAATATTACTTTATCCAATATATGAACATGAAATATCTTTTGTGTTTTCTTCCAATTCTTTCACTGGTGTTTGTATACATTTCAGTATACAAATCTTTTACCTTCTTGGTTAAATTTACTTCTAGGTATTTTATTCTTTTTGATGCTTTGTAAATGAGATTGTTGTCTTACTTTTTCTAATCGTTTGTTTTTAGTGTATAGAAACAGCTGATTTTTGTATATTAATTTTGTATCCTGAAAATTTACCAAATTCATTTATTCATTTATTCATCTGCAGAGAGTTTTAGCTCTTGTTTTCCTTGTGGATGCCTTTTATTTCTTTTTTTTTTTTTTTTGCCTAATTGCTCTGACTAGGACTTCAGTATTTTCTACATATAAAATCATGTCATCTGCAAATAGAGGCAGTTTT
>NW_011896319.1:0-2179 GCF_000151845.1 Pteropus vampyrus | reverse complement strand
TCGTTTGTCTCATTTGTTTGTTACTTTCAGTTTTATAACCCACATGTGAGTGAAATCATATGGTTCTTGACTTTTTCCATCTGACTTATTTTGTTCAGCGTGATATTCTCAAGATCCATCCATGTTGTCACAAATGGCAGTATTTCACCTTTTCTTACAACTGAGTAGTATATCCCGTTGTATATATTGTACCACCTCTTTTGATTCAGTCATTTATTGAAGGGCTCTTTGGTTGTTCCCATGTTTTGGCCACAGTGAATAATATCACCTTTTTAAACCTCAGGACTCTAAGAATTTATTCTTAGCTTAATGGCAATCTTGATTCTTCTTTTTTCTCTCCTCCTATTTGACATATATAAGAAAATTACATGGCCTATTTCCTCATGGTTAGGAGCCTCATATATTGTCATGGCTATTTCAAGCTTTATAGAGGTATATACTATCCCAAGAAGGATATATAGAAGTATACATCAATCCCAAGCTTGAGACTTGGGATTTTTTATTATTTCTTAAAAGTGTGTAATATGCAAAATCCTTTAGAGATGAGGATACTGCTGTGTGGTCATTACTTTCAGTCCAACTAGGCATTAATTTCCTTAATTCCCTTTACCAAACACAAAAAGACAATGAGAGGTAGGAGAATAACTTAAATGTTCCTGTGGTGCTTGTAGGATTGGCAGTGCTGTGCATCCTTATTTCACTGCAGACAATTCTATATACCAAGAGAATAATTTTTTTCAGGAGACTCCAGCAGATAAATTTTTATTGGTGTAAATAATTCAGCAGCTTGTTATAATGAAACCACTTCACATCAAGCATTTCCTTGCTCTGTCTTAAATGCACACAGAGATATTCCACTGGATACCACTCCTATCTGATGTAAACTAGTTTCCCCGGTTTATGATGAGTTGTAGCTCTTTAAGGAACTGAGCCCACTGCTAAGGGACTTGGTTAAACATTTGCCAGAAAAAGAAAAGCTAAGCAGAGTGTAGAGTAAAAGAATAAAGAAAATAGTAGAGCTTTGTTGGTCATTATGTTGATCTGAGAGATTTAATAGTCATGGTGCATCTGGAGGTTAGTTTTCAAGTTGGCCCTTCAGGGACTATGGCCAAGATTAAAATTTATATCAGGCAAATATAATCCTCCATAAAATTTAAGGGGCAGTAACAATTTTCCATATTCGGTAGCTCTCCTCTTAATGTATCACATATAGAATGGAAAATAAGATGATGCAAAATCTAAATTATTTTTCTTTTTGAGATATAAAGAACAGTTCATTTAAAATCTGGGGGAAAATATTTTTATGATTCTATGGAGTTCTTCTGGATTTAGTAGCTTAATTCTGTAAACCTGTGTCTCTTAACTCTTTGAGGAGGAAGCCCACTTGCCAAATGACAGTTGTTCTTGGCTTGAGGTCTCTTAGTCTTTACCGGCAACATTCAGGCACTGATCCTGGAGGATCTGTTGCCAAGCTTTCCCCCACACACTTGCCCCCTCCCCACTCTCACTACCTCTTGACTTATAACAAGCTTCATACTGATTCTTGGTGTACAGTAATTTGGGTTTTGTTTAATATTTTTGTATTTGTCTAATATCAAAGGAGGCTCTCAGAATCAATTCGCAAAGGGGATATTTCAGCAAATTCAAATTCAGCTAATAAATATTTTATTCAACTTGTGATTTAATGTGATATTTGGCTTGTAACTCCTGATACCAGCATCCCCCAGGTTCCCATTAGAATACATAGGAAGAGAAGAGAGATAAATATTCCCAGCCCTAAGACTGACAGTTTACCTATGGCTAAATAAAATCTGGGAGAATATAAAATTCCTTGAATGTAGTTGAAGCCAGATTGAGAAAAGCATGTTAAGACCATCTGAGAAAAGACAGACATCAGAATCCTCCACTACTCCCTACACTCTGACTCAGTGTCTTTATCCACCAGAACATCGGGCAGCTGCACCTATGCCCCTCAGGAACCAATTTCTGAAGCAGTCTCATTAGTATGGCCCTCCCTGCCCAGCAGTTAAATGTAATTGCATTAGTAACAGACAAAATACATTTTCATTTTTGAATCCACAGTATACTGCTAAAGGAAAAAGATTCATTTGTACTCTATTCATTTGCACTCTCCTCCAGGAGGCAATCCCTGTTACTAATTTCATATGCCATTTCAGAT
>NW_011896318.1:0-5789 GCF_000151845.1 Pteropus vampyrus | reverse complement strand
CATTATTTAAAAATTAAAAGTGTGAATATACATATTTACTTTTTATATATGAAGGTATGGATATATGTTCTGAAAAGATTGCTAGAGTGAAATATAAGTGAATATTTACATGATTTGGGAGTGGGGGAGGACTTTTTAAATATGACCCCAAATAACCGTAAAGGAAAAGACTGATCAACTTAATTATATAAAAATTTTAAAGATTACTATAAAGTTAAAAAGCAAATGAGAAACTGTGCAAAAATACCAATACCATATATGTCACATAACATAAATAACTCCTAACAAATCAATAAGAAAAAATAAAACACCCCATAGACCAATGGACAAAGTACATAAACTAGAAATTCACCAGGGTTAGAAATACAAACAGGAAAAAAGTTCATCCTAATAACAATCAAAACTATGAATTAAAACAATAATAATTCAATACCCCTGTTAGCTTAGATTTAAAAAGTATAATTCCCAGTGTTGTTAAGGATATAGGGAAATGGCACTCAGACAGTATGAGTAGGAAGTGAATTGATACAATTATGCTGAAAGGTGGTTATGTGACCGCTTAACATAACCTTAGTTTTATCACCCATAAACTGGGGATAATAATGCCTCTCACCAAGTTGTCCTAGGGATTCCATGAGATGTTTGCAAGGCTTTTGACATAGTGCCCAACACACGATAAACCCCCAATATACCATAGCTGCTGTGATTAGCAGTAGTATACCGTCTTCTGGAAGACATAATCTCACAGGAAAAGCTGCTTTTATTCATGCATGCATTCATTCATTCAACAATTTTGACTGCCTACTATGTGCCAGACAATGAAATAGCTTAATAAATAAAAACAGTTATTCAGCATAATTTGTAATGCAAAGTCTTGGAAACAGGGTAACACCCACCAACAGGGGATGTTTACTAAATTTTGATATGCCCACTCAGCACAATATTATGAAGGTCCCTTGGAAAAAAGAATTCCCAAAGAGTTTATAGCAACCGGGCGAAGTGCTTATGTTATAATGTTAAATCTGACATGATGTTATAATGGCATAAAGCCAGATATAAGTGTATAATTTGAGCTCCACCATAGTTAAGAAACAATAACAATACCTGTGGATAAAAAAAAACCGAGTAAGTAGTACTTACTAGTATTCTGTCTGAGAGACAGAAAGATAGGTAGGTCAAATGTATCTTGTCACCTTCTGGACTACTGTTTGGCCAAGTTGCAGAAGGGGCTGAGCCACAGACCATGTGCAGAGGGGCTGGGGGAGGGGTTGCTGACCTAGCGTAGCATGATGTTTGAGGAGTGGTCCCCAGGTAGCATAAGGAGCCCACCCAGCTGTGGAACAGCTGCAGATGGAAATTGTTCCCCTAATAAACAGGAAGGCCTCAGGGTGTTGGGTAGAGAATTTTATCATAGTTCCTTTCTGAGGTCAGGGGCTCTCTTCTGGGTGTAGAAGTGCCCAGAATATTGCCTGAACACTGCTTGCCCCTCCCCGTCAGAGATTGCCATCACTTCTGAGCAAAGCCCTGTACACCAGCTTCTGTTGCTGCTTCCCGCAGTCCTGGTTCAACACGCATGAATTCAAGTCTAACATCTGTAACACGATGAGTCTGTGGATTTCAGGTAAGCGACACTGTTCTCTCCTAGGGAAAGCGGTTCCAGAAACGCATTTTTCACCTGAGCCCAGGTATATGATTGTTTCACCTCGCACCCCTTCGTTGAGACAGCTGGACTCTTCTCTCTTTGACATTAAAGTGTGCAGGTAGACACCCAAAGAGCGCCAATTGTCCTGTTTCCTTAAAACCATTCTCAGACATTCTTTGTCCCTTTTCTGTGCCCAGCTGCATCTGTAGGGAGCAGATCTGAACATAGCCCCATTTGCTGTCCAGAAGTTAACCTTGTGCTGTGGGATGATGGATCCAGAACTCAGTGACTCAAAAGCAGTATGCTGGTTATGTCATCCTACCCTTCCACACCCCGTGTGACGCCAAGTGGCCCATCTGTAGTCCCCCTGCAGCACACAGCATCAGTTCAATGTCTGCTTTTCAACTACTTTTCTGTCTCCTCCCCCACTTTCCCCATCTCAACCCAGACATTTTCTAAGGTCATTGAAAACTACTATTTATTGAGAGGTTCCTGGGTACTAGGTACTGTGCTAAGGACTTTTTACAGCTCCTACTGTGCTGGGGGTCTCCAAGATCACTGCCACATTAGATTTGCTAGGAGAGCTCATAAGTTGTATTCGTGGCTAAGATTTCTTACAGCGATGTAGTAAGGCTACACAGCCGGATCATGAGTGAACAGACAAGCAGAGTTTGGAGGTGTTCACATGCCGGCTTCCTGTGCTCTCTCCCTCCCATTCTCCTTTGCAGAAGTTTTCATTCTTCCTCTTGACTCTGTCCTAGGTATCCATCCTTGCCCACAGAGCTATAACAGTTGGGACTACTCGAAACTGGATCCGGAGAGATTTCGGAGAGAAAAACTGTGTCAGAGAAAAACATTGATAAACAGTAAGGCATCACTTATGGACTTCTGCCCCTCTGCCCTGGCCACACCCAGCCACCGTCTAATTGGGGCACAGAAAGGCCTTGGTGTTGAAATCCTCAGGCCAGCTTCTGTCTCATGTGTGCCTTCAGCGAGATCCTATTATTTCCATCATATAGCAGCAATCTGAGATACAGAGAGGTTTGTCGGCCCAAGGTTTCCCAGCACAGTTGGGAGCCAAGATTTTGCCCAGACAGGCTAACCAACCTGGCACTTTTGCCAGTCTTTGGCCTCTGTCCAGTTAACCATTCTCCTGCCTTAGTCTAATGTCCTTAGGGAAAGTAAGGGCACTGGGCAGGAAGGAGGGACCCACAGGCAGTGCTGTCTCACACGATGGTGAGCTTCCTGCCCCTGGAGGGGCCCTGGCAGAGCTGCTCGCATGTTGCCTGCAAGGTTCCAGGTTGGGTAGGAGCTGGGGCAAGGTGCCCACTAAGACCTTCTTTCCGAAGGCTAGGAGCCTGCAGTTGTGGGGCAGCATAAGCAAGGGTAGGGGAATTGTCCCCAAGACCACACTCAGGTGTGATAATTCCCTAAGAGTCTCACGGCTGTGATTTATTACAGCAAAACCATGCAGTGCACAATCTGCAATGGGAAAAGGTGCAGGGGGCAAAGTCCAGGAACACCAGGTGCAAGCTCCCAAGGGGTCACACACAGGATGTGCTTAATCCTCCAGCATGGAGTTGTGCCAACACATGTGAAATGTTGCCTACCAGGCAAGCTCATTAGAGACTCAGTGCCCAGTGCCTCTGACTGGGAGCTGATCATGTAGACTCTCCCTGCCTGGCACATATATCAGGTGTTCAACATAAACTATAGTGTTTATACAAATGGTTTAGGCACAGTAAGCCATTAAGGCACAGTTAGTGGTGGGGACCGTCCCAAAATATACGTTCCCAGATGCCAGCTAAGGGCCAACCTTGCAAGCAGAACTCTTCAAGGATAGCAATGAGGAGTGCTATGTTAACACTTTTTTGCACAGAAGATGGATTTGAGGCCATAAAGAAGATGGAACCTCGTGGAAATCCAGGGACCCTTCAAGCACTTTAGGTCAGGCCAGGAAGAGACTAGGGCTGGGTGTATTCCAGATTCAAAGCAGTTCTAAGCATCCAGCAGCCAGCATTTGCAGATATTCCATTTAGAACTAGGAAGTCAAGGGGAGGATCAGGTCTGTGGAGAAAGGCCATAAGTTTGACCTTAGATGTGACAGAAATGAGACGATGGGACAGCCCAGTGGGCATGTCCAAGGTGCCATTGGTGATGTGATTAGGGGAGGATTAAGGCCGGGACTCTCAACTGCAAATTTCTGAAAGCAGATGTGCTCCTTGATGTTTTTCCTAGATGAGAATATTAAAGAAGGGAGAAGAGAAGGAGGCTGAGGTCAGAGCCTCGGAGGCCTCCTGTATGCAGGAGGCAGAAGAAAGGGTCCACAGAGGCAGGAGGTGCCCAGAGAGAATGGGGCCGTGGAGGCTAGAGAGGGCTGTGCAGAGGGAGGGTCAGTGGTGCCAGCTGCTGCAGAGGGGCCACAGGATGAGGCCTAGGAAGGAGCCATGCAATCGTATATTTAGGTTGTTTGTGATCTTTATCTGTATATCAGCTTTATTGAAATATAATTCCCATAACATAAAATTTACCCTTTGAAAGTGTGTAATTCAGTGATTAGTATATTCAGAAAATTGTACAGCTATCACCACTATCTAATTCCAAAGCATTCTCATCACCCCCAGAAGAAACCCCTGTTAGTGTTACAGAAATGTTGCAAAAATCAGACCCGCGAGAAACCAGGCACCACTTGGAGAGTTGGAGAACTCAGGTTTATTATGCCAGTGGTCCCAGAAATGGTAGCACTCCGAAGATCTGGGCCCCGAGCTCAGGGGCAACCTTGCTTTTATAGGGCTTAGTTGGCGTGGGCCGATTGGTTAATTTGTCCTCAGATGGTTACAGAGTGTGGGAGTTGCTATGCAGTTGGCAGTTACATTTGTTATTTAGACAGAACAAGCAAAAGGGAGGATGAGTCTTTAGTTAATTTCGAGGTCACCTTGCCCTACAGCCTATGCGGCAAGCACATCTACAGAAGCAGAATAAAAAGCTGATTATAAGGTTAGCCTTTTGAGTGAAAATTCCTCTTCATTAGTGAACTTTGGGACAGCTGTTTCCATCAGATGGTAGGAGGCAAGACCCAGATTTCAGAAGAAGCGATGCAGAAGTGTGGCTCATTCTGAAAGCCTCAGCTTGTCAGAGAGAAGTGTGTGGGAGGAGCTAGCAGGGTTGGTGGTGGGAAAGCCACCTTCATTTAAATAGACAGCAGCATCCTGAGGTACCAGCAGAAAGGAGCAGAGAGGATAGGTGGGGAAGGAGGGCAAGGTGGTTCTGGTTGGTTTCCTGGATGGGAGGAGGCAGGCTGCCCCACTTCCTGTGTTGTGGCAAACTTTCTACTCAAAGTGTGATCCAAGGAGCAGCAGCATCAGCATCAGCATCTCTCCAGATGGATTAAATCAGACTCTGCAGTTTACTAAGATGCCCTGGTAATCTCGAAGCACATTCCAGTTTGAGAAGCCCTAGTCCAGGGCACAGGGAAGAGAACATCTAACAGCCTTAGAGAAGAGTGTGGCTGCAGCCAAAGGAAATTAGAACAACCTCAGAGCCAAGCACTTCCATGTGCTGCTTTTCTATGCATTTACAGTTACTGACCCACTTAATAGGTTTGCTTTCCTAGCGGTCATCATGGATACACAGGAATTTCATATGAAAAAAATCTAATCCGTAAATCGTGACGTTTCAGTGAATACTAAATTTAACACTTTACGAGGTTGATAGCTTGTTTTTCCAGCATTTAATCCAACATTTATTCATTTCAATTTTGCCAGGTTCTGAGTTTTATTTTACTTTTGAAGTCAGTACTCTTTTTTTTTTTCATACGTTTGAGTGCTCGTCCTGTGTTTTAGGCTCTGCACACATTGCTTCCTTTAATTGAGTCATCAGCCTATGAGGTCGTTAGTATTCACTATTTGTAACAGGACCAGAGAGGTTAAATAACTTGCCCAAGGTCACTCAGTAGGTGTTCCTCTTGCTGTTACTGATCCCTGCAGGGCAGGGGCTGTCTCAAAGCTCCTGGTCTGCAGTCACTCCCAGGACAACAAGGAACTGACAAACAACATTTTCTCTTTCCTAGAAAGAGAGATACCCGTCCGCCTTTCTAAGAGCTACTCTTTCCAGAAGTCTCTCCAGGTCAGACAAGTCCCCGACCGTC
>NW_011896317.1:3714-5961 GCF_000151845.1 Pteropus vampyrus | reverse complement strand
GGGATGGGGTGGGATAGAGCAGGAAAGCACGAGATTTCATCACACTACTCATCACACAGAAAGGTGTGCAATTTAAAACTTATGAATTGTTTATTTCTGTAATTTTCCATTTAATATTTTGGACTGTGGTTGACAGCAAGTAACAAACTGTGGAAAGTTAACTGTGGATAAGTGGGGACTGCTTGTACTCCCTTTGTAATTAATACATATATTGGAAGAGATACTTTGCAACTATGGGCATTGTTTTAAATTCAATTCTGTGTGTGTTTACCCAGCAACTGCAAAGTGGGCTTTATTGACGTGTGCAGCTGTCATTCTTGGGGGAATGTCTCCTAGCTGAGTAGGGAGAACCAGAACGTTGATTCGGACAGAGTACCTGAGAGTCATTATTGGCTACAATGGGCAAGGAGAGGGGCAGGTGGCCAGCAGGCAGGGCATAGCAAACCACAGGTGCTTGCAGGATACAGAGGCATCAGTGAGGAGGCCTTCATAGACCTGTCTGAGCAAGAGAAGTGGGGCTGCAGAAGAAGGAAGGGGAGCTTCTTTGGAATCCAAATGTGACTCTTCATCTTATTTTTTGGACATAGAAAAAGACAGTAATAAAATAATGGTTTCTAACTCCAAAATTCTCATTAATTTTTGTTCTCTCCTCTTCTATTTTCCCTGGCACAGAGCTAATCGACCTGGTATCATCTATTACCAGAAGTTGAAAGGCATATAATGAGGCCCAAATTTCAAAAGAAACCTGGCTTCACTGATTAGGCCAAATGCATTTCGGAATTATTGGTTTCTAACCCATAAAGTGAGCAAAAGTTCTCCAAACTCAGAACTGTGATTTCCCCCTAGAGATGCTTATCAGTGATTCCAACAAAGGGACTTCAGGCTTTGTGGACTTTGACAAGCCATGAGGAACTGCTCCCGGAGGGCTCACTGATACCTTTGTCTTGGCTAATCTCAAAGATGAAGGCCACACCCTTATGTTTATTTTCTCCAGCCGGAGTGTGGTTGCATCCAGGCAAGATATGATTTCCTATTGATGAAAAGGCCCAACTCTCTGTATTAGATGCTATAAGGAAAACATCCCAATTTCCTTCTTTAAAAGAAAAAAACAAGTGCTGGGTCTTTTGGCTTTTATTTGTTTGCTAATGGGGACTAAGGAGAGCCTGGATAAATAAAATCCACAGAGTTCGTTCAGTCTCATGGTCAAGCTGCAGACAGGGTGTTGGGCTGCTGTGAAGCCTCGACATTTTCTCTAGTCTCTTCTCATGGAAATGCTGAAAAGCATCTGATGGAGATGTCACAAAATGGTCTGGGCAAATCCACAAATCAAACCATCAACTCTCAGGGTCATAAAACTGAATACATTAAGGTCGAAGAGATTACATTTACTTCCTGTATACCAGTCTGTCTTTGCCTGAGCCAGTCATATAGCACCCAAAGTCTAGTCAGCTTATATAGCATCTGGTCAAAGTCAGCCTGTTTTTAGGAGGGGATCTTGCTTAAGGGAGAGGCATCAGGGAAACTGTTGACTGAGTTCAGACAAAGCAGGCACGAGCCTCTGAAAGCCTGCTTGGTCCCTGCTCCAAACACAGCTTCCCATATCATGCAAATAAAAAAATGAGTATTGAAAGAAATCGCTTTACGATAATTTCTGTGGTCATTCTAGCTTCATTTCCTCCAGGCCTTCCCTGTTTCCTTCGAGTCCAAAACGCATGCTAGCAAAATATTATAGCTCTGTAATGTTTGTATATACTGAATGACAAAATGAAGGAAAGTGGGGTGGGGTTTGGAGCGAGCTAGATGGATTTCATCCAGTATACCCTGGAGAAGCAATTAATTTTACTATGAACTTTGAGAAGGCTAATGTTAATGGTATACCATTTTGTTTCTGAGCGAAGACCTCAAGCAAGTTATTATCTTTATTCTTCTTCTTATCACTGAATTTTTACCCCACATTGGAAACATAACCTGTCCTACTTGTCTGCCATGGGGAAATTCACTTTTGCTGAATGATGGTTTACAGGCTGAAAAAGAAAATGAATCTTGGGAAATAATTCAGTAAAATACAGGACTCTCCGAGACCCGAAACAGCAGCAGCAGCAGCAGCAGCCACTGACTAGCTTACGGAGCATAATCTCTTTTAACAGTGCCAGTAAAATAAAACAGAACCACTGTTTCAGACACTGTATTTTTGGCTAAGATTTCACTCCTCAATTACTTTCAGAGTTATTCGTTTCAGTCAACATT
>NW_011896317.1:0-304 GCF_000151845.1 Pteropus vampyrus | reverse complement strand
CACTCCACCCACATTGCTGAATTACAGGCTAGAAAAGCCAGTCTCCAATCTTTCCAGATCCTACTACTATCTGAGATTAGGCAATGATAGAAACTGAATGATACTGATTGACTCAGTGATAGACACTGAACCCATGTCAGATGTTCAAGGTGGAATTTCTCCCCAAAATAACTTGTTACCGTTGGCTTCCAGAAAGACCACACAGATCTACTGACATGTCCTCTCTCTCATCCACCTGTCATCCCTTGAAGCTCAGCATTATCTTAACTTCCGAGAAGAGGAAAAAGAAGTACAGAGATGAAAA
>NW_011896316.1:4410-5600 GCF_000151845.1 Pteropus vampyrus | reverse complement strand
TCTATAACAGTACCTCTTATATAATAGATGGAAACTCAGAATCAAAGAAATAAGGTAGGTTCATTTTGCAAGAATTTCTAGAATTCCTTCATTTCCACCAGATTCTACTCTACTAAGGCACCAGTGGCTGCGAAAGTCAGGCAACCCTTGATAGTATTGATGGCAACATTTGGGCTTTGGGGTCACCTAGACATGAATATGAGTCCTGCCTCTGTCACTTACTCTTGGATTATGTGTACTTGGACAGGTTATTGAAGATCTTTATGTCATATCTATAGAATTTCCTCCTCTGTAAAAATGGGATAATAGTAGCCTAATTTGTAGATAAACTGAAACAATACATGTAAAGCATGGAGTAAGTGCTCAAAAAAAATCAGCTCAGCTTTTATGCAAAATCAAAGTATTTTAGGTAGTTACACGATAGGGAAAATCAGTGAGAAAACAGAAAATGGTCACAGCACTACGGTCACATTTTACAGCGGGATGATCCATTTCCTAGGCCACAATGAGCTGAATTAGAATAGAAGAAACCTTGTCACTAAAGTCCATGGGTTAAGTAAAGAGAAACCAAATAGTTATGACTGGGATGATCGAAATGAGGGGAGAGATATGAGAGACAATAGAAATACGATGCAACTAAGTTGCTAATTGATAAATGAAGATGGTGAGGAGAAAAAAGGCAATAAAGATCAATTTCTGAGCCTAGAGGGCAAGAAGAGAGGGGATGCCAGTTATTGGGAGGGAGGAATTCAGGAGTAGAAGCCAGTTTACTGGAGTATGTGTTGGAGGAGGAAAAAGGAGTACACTCTGAGACAACCGAAATGAAGACTCAGCAGGCAGTTAAATTCTGAGTCATAAGGTTCCCTCATATTCTAAAACTTTAGTTATTCAAGGTCAATGATGCTTTCCCTTCTTGCTTTATGCCCAAAGTGTAACATATACGTGGTGCTCAAACATGATGGATGGGAGGTGGCATATGCATGGTGGGCGGATGGCAGCTGAATGCTGGGACGCCTTGGCAGTGAAGATCCATCCTAAGTGAAGAGTCACACAGTTCCACTAGGGGGCAGACTAATTTGGTCTCCAGTCTCCAGCAACTCGACTTCAGACTACAGGAGGGGAACAGAGGGCCAGCAGGGGGGGAACTACACAGTGGTGAGGAAAGATGAACTTGAGTTTGACTTCCTAGT
>NW_011896316.1:0-405 GCF_000151845.1 Pteropus vampyrus | reverse complement strand
AAAATTTTAATCCTTCACCCCAAATCAAGACCAAGAAAAGTAATAATCCTCGTTACCTGCCTATGTAATTTTTTTTTTTTTTAATTGGCCCTTTCGCTAAGCTCGTAGCTCTTAGTATCCTGGCTTCATAAAGGAGCGAGTCCTGTCACACTCCTATTCCTGCATGAGAGCCAGTGGGTTTTGCTCAGTTCTCATTCATTCTGATCCACTGGCCACAGAGATCCACACGTATGCCCATTGGACCTAGTTGGTCCTGTGCTAGCTTACCTTCCTGCCTCAAGCTCTCATTTTCCTGAGAAGTCAGGATTCACCTATGGATAAGCCGTGGATTGTAAGCACCTTCCCATGTTCCAGCAAAAGTTTGTCCTAAGAAGCAATAAAACACCACGGTTAGACACTTGAATT
>NW_011896315.1:4368-4828 GCF_000151845.1 Pteropus vampyrus | reverse complement strand
AGCTCCTTGGTAGGAAGCAAAGATGCACATCTAATCACGGGGTGGATGGGGAGGAGGTGGCCAGCACAGGGTCAGCCTGAGACCGGGGAGGACCCTGGAGACAGGGCACAGTGCCCTGCAGCCCTGGAGACACCCCTGGGAGGGCCGGGGCCAGGCAGGAAGTCTGAGCATCAGCTCCCTTCATCAGGGCTCTGGGGACATGGACATCTGGCCTTCACTGCTTTGCCAAGAAGATAGGCAGAGGGTCCAGACAGAGAAGGGTGTCACGGGGCAGAGGGGTGGCCACGCTCTGTGCTGACTGTGCAGGTTGGGAACAAGGAGGCACAGAATGGGGAGATGTGCTCAAGGTCACCCAGCCAGCGAGTGGCAGAGAAAGACATGACCCCACGGGGCTCCGGGTCCTGCTCCCCACCTCGCGGCCCCCACACGTCTCGGCACTTCCAGGGGTGCTCATGCCCAG
>NW_011896315.1:0-1543 GCF_000151845.1 Pteropus vampyrus | reverse complement strand
CCCGCTTCATACAACCTCTGCCCCAGCCTCCTGCCTACCCGCCCTGGCCTCCGTCCCTCCACAGCGTCGGGTATGGGGGTCCCTGACACCCCCAGTCTAGACCTTTCGACGTGTCCTAGTCCACCTGCCCTGGGTTCGCTTCCTCCAAACTGACCTGGGTCATCGCCTTGCACTCGGCTGCCTGCCGGGAAGCCCGGCCTAGATCTCCCGCTGGGCGGTCTGTCCCTCCCCCTCCCCTACCCACCTCCACCTGCAGCTCCAGCAGAGTGGCACCTCCCCACCCCACAGGGCCCAGCCCCCCCACCCCCGCCAGGTGAGGTCCCATCACAGGCTTTACTCCTCGCTGGCTTCTCCAGCAAGCCCTATGGCCATGGGGGGCAGGGGCCTGGGGCTACATCTTCTTTTTGGTCCCTCTCTACTGTGTCATCCTGCGAGGTGCCCGCACTCCTGAGGACAGTACTGTGGGCAGGGCCGGGTCCCCTTGGCACCTCCCTGAGGCCGGTGGGGATGGAAAGAGATCGCATGTCATGACATCAGGGTCCTGAGCTTGAGACTCAGTCCCCTGCCCTCGCCCTGGCCCCAAATGCATCTCCCTCTCCAGGACTCTGGAGCGCCTCCCGCCTGCCGCGGGGCCCCTCCGCCTCCTCCAGACGCCCCAGCTCTGCTGTTGTGTCAGCGACCCCTGAGCCCTGCTCAGGGGTCTGGGGCTGCCCTGGCCTGAGCGTCCACAGTGTCCGGCCGGAGCTGTGGGCCTTCTGTCCCCCAGCTGAGCATCCCATCATCTTAGACCTGCACCCGCTCTGGGCCCATGGTGGGTGACCTAGCTCACCCTCACACCATGAGAGCCCACAGCCGTGCCGTGTGGTGATGCTCAGGCCAGCAGGCTCCCCAGGCAAGTCCCTCTGGGCCAGCACACCTGGTGGACAGGTGGAGGAAAGCCTGCCCACCTGCGAGGAGGCCAGACCACCAGGCGTCTGGACCCAGTGATGTGGGGACCGGGAAGCCTCGTGAGTCGCTTCTGTCTTTTCGTAATACATTTTTTTAAAGCACCAAGTCAATATTTGTCCAATGCAGAACACTCGGGAAACAACAATGAAAAGAAAAATTATGCATAATTGCACAGCACAGACAAACGCCAGCGACTTCGGCGTGGGCGCCGCCCTCCTCCCCCGCCCCTGCCTCCTCCACACGCACTGAAACACGGCCCTTTGTGTGCGCACACACATGTGAACACAGGCACGTGCACACTCACGCACACACAGGCACACAGGCACGCACACACAGGCACATGCACACACGCACATGCACACACACGCGGGCACACACAGGCTCACACAGGCACGCGCACGCACAGGCACACACACACGCACGCATGCACAGGCACACACACAAGCTCACACAGGCACACACACAGGCACGCGCACACGTCTGGCTGTCCTTTGGCTCCATTAGTGACGGGCCGTGCCAGTCCCTTCCTGAATGGACACATCGCTCGCCATTTCCACGCCACACCGGGCTCTGTCTTGTCCAGCCCTCTCGGTCA
>NW_011896314.1:0-2307 GCF_000151845.1 Pteropus vampyrus | reverse complement strand
CATACAAAAGTCTTCAGAGTTGCCTCACTCAGAGCTAAAAGTTTGGGGATTAATTCATCAACTCCTATCAGTCAGTGGTTGAGAGACACTCACAGGAACATTAACATCCTAGTACTTCTGATATACTTCACAGGGCCAAGTGCTTTCAAGTGGTCAGAGAAATTCTGCAAGCGTGAAGTCACACATGTTTGCAATAGAAATCTTTTAACACACACAGGAAAAGTGAATGCAAAAGAGAAATGAGTGGAGCGCTCGTAACACCTGGTTTTCTCTCCACCTTTACATAAGCCTCAGCAGAAGTGAAGACAGGCAAAGAGGGCTCTGGTTGCTCCTAAAAGAACTGTTCCTCTCTCTCACCAATGATGCTCATGACCTCACAGAACAGTCTGCATGGAAATGGTTCATTTGAAACTCATTCCAGTCTGCATCCCTCTTTACTACAGACATTATGCATCAATCAGCTCGGGCCACAATAACAAAATGCTATAGACTGGGTGGCTTCAATAATAGAAATGTATTTCTCTGGAGGCTGGGAAGTCCAAGATTAAGGTGCCAGCCAATTCAGTTTATTGTGAGGGCTCTCTTCCTGGCTTGCAGATGGTTGCTGTCTTGCTATGTCCTCACTTGGGGGAAGGAGGGGGGGAGAAGGAGGGAGAGAGGGAGAGGGAAAATATTAGCTCTCTTGTATCTCTTTTTATAAGGACACTAATTCTGATAGATCAGGTTCCGGCCTTATGACCTCATTTAACCTTAATTACCTCCATAAAGGTCTTATTTCCATATATAGTCACACTGAGGTCTGGGGTTTCAACACATAAGTTTCGGGGGACACGCTTATACACTCTGTAACACATCATGAAAAACCTCACATTTCTAGATCATTCCTTATCACCAGGACTCACAATCCTTAAGGATCTGTACATATTCTATTCAAACTTTTAAAATCAGTCCAAAGTACTCTCTGAAATTTATAGTCAATCATTAAAAATATCCTTCATCCTAAACCTTTCCTCTGATGTTTCCATTCATTTTTTTGTTCTAATAGAAATGTGCCTCTTGCTGATCATAAGGCCCAGCAATTCACCTACTTCCCCTGTTTATTCATCCTCCCACTGTTCTAGCTGTTTCATTCCTTCTCTCTCTTCGAATCTTTAACATGAGCTTGCCCCCTTTTCATTCCAGCTGTTAAAATAACTTCAATTTCAGTGAGAAAAAAAGAACAATCAGAAGACTACTTCCATGTATTTCTACCACCTCACCTACCAGCCTGCCTCTTCTGTATACATCTGTTCTTCTTTCCCTCCTGATAACCTGGAAAAACCGACTTTACTCTTAGCCAAAGCCAACCTCTCCACTTATGCAGGATACTCTGTCTCCTGTTGACTACTCGAGACCATTACTCTAGCAGTTTTCCTCTCTCAAACATCAAGTTCCCCACTCCTTTGTATCATTTTCATTCAATATCTCTAATCTGAAAATATGTATGCAGATATGTAAACATGCATATATATAAATGTGTGTACATACAGTTGAGCATTGAATAATGCAGGGGTTAGAGGTGCCAACCCCTCTGCACAGTTAAAAATCTGCAGATAACTTTTGACTTGCCCAGAACATAAATACTAATAGCCTACTGTTGACCAGAAGCCTTACTGATAACATAAACTGTCAATTTACACATATTTGTATGTTATGTATATTATATACTGAATTCTTATAATTAAGCAAGCTAGAGAAAAGAAAATGTTATGAAAATTATATTTATAGTAGTGTACATATTTATTGAAAACAATCTGTGTATAAATGGACCCACATAGTTGAAACCCACATTGTTAAAGGGTCAACACTATATGCATTAATATACACATTATATAAGTATATTAATATGCACATATGTGTCTTAATCCATTAGGGCTGCTATAAGAAAAATACCATAGACTGAGTGTCTTAAATGACAAATTCTTATTTCTCACAGTTCTGGAGGCTGGTAGATTTATGATTAAGGCATTGGTAGATTAGGCATCTACTGAGATCCAGATTTCTGGTTCATAGAAGTTTTGCTGTGTCCTCACACAGTGGAAGGGACTAGAGAGCTCTCTAGGGCCTCTTTTACAAGGGGATTAATCCCAATCATAAAGGCTCTGCCCTCATGACCTAATGGCCTCCCAAAGGCCCCATTTCTTTGTACTATGACATTGCAGATTAGGTTTCAACATAAGAATGGGGTGGGGGGGGAACACAAACATTCAGTTTATTTTAATATGTATATATTATACTTGCATGTATATACATTTATACATGTATATA
>NW_011896313.1:1128-2619 GCF_000151845.1 Pteropus vampyrus | reverse complement strand
GCCGGCCAGCTAATAAAGGCTCATAATTAATCTCAATTGGCTCTGTGGGTCTCAGAATCATTCACGCCATAACATTTGGAGGCCCCAGCAAGATCCTCCCCAGAGAGAGAAGGGGAGTTTTCTCTGAGACTCACAACCCCGGTCACTCTGGGCGGGGCACGGCCGCGTCCAGGGGGTGGCCGCTGAGAGACATTCCTCAGCCCTGGACGTCGGGCGGCCCTAGATCAGAGAGACCGGTGGACAAACATTTCTGAAAATTGGACGCGAGCCTTCTGATCCAGTTTCACCGATGAGTTAGTCTAAGAGTCCTCTTAGACTTGTTTCTGTCTGTGGGCCCTAAGAACTAGTGGAAGGCTGGACGCAGCACAACTTCCCTAGTACGGTCAGGTCTGAGACGTCAAACCTTGACCCAGTACCTGTTTCGGGTTTGCTTTCTAATACGCTAGCGTTTTGTGTTACCTGTATTCTGTTTTGTCTGTCTGTATTGTGTATGTTTGTCCGGATTGGTCGAATGTATTGTTACCCTCCTATTGCCTTGGTCCTCATAAGTTTACTTACTTTGGTTTCCGTCAAGTTTGTCTCATTGTCTGATCGTTCTGGTCTCTGAATGTCTCTTCTGATTTTTCTTGTTATTCTTTTTAGTTTATTAATTCTTCTTTTTGCAGGTTTTCTTGCTGCTACAGCACCGCCCGAGTGGCCACCTAGTCACTGAGTGGACCCTTGTCTAACATTATTATCTTTCACAGGACTTTTATTCTCATTCATGTCCATCCCCGCCGCCATGGGACAGGCTTCTTCTAAGCCCACTCCCTTGCGGTGCCTTGTGGACAATTTTAAAGATTTCAGGCATTGGGCCTGAGGTTATGGGTCGTCAGTCACTCCATTCGATCTCCAGAGGCTCTGCCAAGTAGACTGGCTGGCCTTCGGAGTTGGAAGGCCATCTGAGGTTCCTTTGATTTGCAGACTGCATTCAGAGTCAGAAGTGTTGTTTATGGGAATCCTGGTTACCCTGATCAGGCCCCATACATAGATGTTTGGATAGACATTATGTCTGATGCTCCTAAGTATCTGAAAAATTGTCAGAGTAAGTCAGACGCTCCGGTGGCTGACTCTCTGCCGGCGCCTGCCTCTCATACGGTTCTTCTGGCAGAGCCAAGGAGCACTCCGGCACCTCAGAAACCCCTTGAACCTGTTCTACAGGCACCTCCGGAGAATCCGGAGATCCTCAATCCCCCTCCCTATTGCTCTCCTGGTAACCCCTTTAGGCCTGATTCTCGGGAGGCAGCCCCTCTTCGGAGCCCACCACACACTCGGACGGGGGCTGTCTACTACCCTTCATAGGATTCTGACCCCATCCCCAATTCATCACAACCTGCAGCTGTCCTGGCCCCTCTCTGACAGATAGCCCCACCTGGGGGAGACACCCAGACCTCTTTCATGGTGTATGTCCCCTTTTCAACTAGTGATCTGTATAATTGGAAATTGCAAACT
>NW_011896313.1:0-463 GCF_000151845.1 Pteropus vampyrus | reverse complement strand
CGGCGCCTGCCTCTCATACGGTTCTTCTGGCGGAGCCAAGGAGCACTCCGGCACCTCAGAAACCCCTTGAACCTGTTCTACAGGCACCTCCGGAGAATCCGGAGATCCTCAATCCTCCTCCCTATTGCTCTCCTGGTAACCCCTTTAGGCCTGATTCTTGGGAGGCAGCCCCTCTTCGGAGCCCACCACACACTCGGACGGGGGCTGTCTACTACCCTTCACAGGATCCTGACCCCATCCCCAATTCATCACAACCTGCAGCTGTCCTGGCCCCTCTCTGACAGATAGCCCCACCTGGGGGAGACACCCAGACTTCTTTCATGGTGTATGTCCCCTTTTCAACTAGTGATCTGTATAATTGGAAATCACAAACTCCATTCTTCTCAGAAAAACCCCAAGGTTTGACCTCCCTTTTAGAATCTATCTTTTTCACCCACCAACCCACGTGGGATGATTGCCAGCA
>NW_011896312.1:4765-7113 GCF_000151845.1 Pteropus vampyrus | reverse complement strand
AAGTAAAAAGGGGGTGAAGCAGAGATATGAGTAGGGGGACAATGCAGAGGGCAGTGTGAGCAGGAGTCAGATCATGAAGTAGTGTGTGTTATTTGTCACATAAAAGACTTCTTCTGACACTAAAGCGCTCTGACTTAATCTTGAAGGCAAAGAGAAGTTACTGAAAAGTGTTGGGGTGATATGACCAGATTTGTCTGTTAGGAAGATCACTCTGGCTATAGTGTGGGAGAACTTGTGGGAAATCTTTTAAGTCATATAAAGAAACTATCTTAGATGAAAAAAAATTTAAAACCCAAGCTAACTGCTAAAAGAATCTCAGTAGTTAAAAATATTAAATGTTACCTGCAATTTCAAGGAAAACTTTTTAAGAGCCGATGGCTATAATCATCTGCAAATGTAGCATAATGAAGGCAAAGGCTCTGTAATCTCAGGTAAACCTTATTTCCCAGAAACAAGAGAAAACGAGAAAAAGAAAAGAGGTTACAACCCTTCTCTCTCCATTCCTGTCACCCTGTCCCCCACAGGCAGGTACCTTATGCCAGTTCAGTCTTTGTTCTTCATTTAGGGACCAAATCTGCTCAACAAAATAAGAATTTGTCCATATGCTTGGGGAAACTGTTATAGTGTGCCAGATAACTTTTAAAGATTAAATGCTAACAGATGAGAACCAGGTCTGACCCCAAATCAAGGTCAAGCCAAAATTAACCATAGCTATTTTGCCAATGGTCATTAAATTATGAGAATTTCTGTAAGTAGTTTCTAAATTAGAAAATCTAAGACTCTACAATACTGAGGTACAAACATGAGCACCAGAACACAATAATAAGAATAAGATATTTTTCCTAATTTGCCTTTTAAAAATAAATTACAGCATTAAGCTCTAAATGCGGTGATTAAAATTTCACAAACTTCTAGTTAAGTCAAAATGTGGTGACAACTACTGGCACATGACCAAATACTAAAATAATCTCAGTTGTTGTAGAAATAAAAAATTTTCTTCCAACTTGAAGCAAAGCTTTTTAGAGTCCATGGTTAAACTGATTTGTAAATATAGGATAAGAAAAGCAAGTAAAGGAGGTCTTTTATGTGGCAAATAAAATGCTAAAATCAACCTTTAAAAAGATTTTGAGGGATATTTAGCTATAACTCAAAAGATTTAAGACAAAGTAAATAATTATCCACTTCTAAAAATTAAAATACATTTTCTAGAGTAAGTAAAAACATGGAAATTTATCATTATTATAAGACATTTCTTACAAGGTCATGTGTAAATTTAAAAAACTAATACCACACTACTTTGCAGGACATAGTCAAATCTATTATCTGAAAGGGATGGATTCAATATATTTTTTCTTCTGCAGTTAAAGTCTCTACTTTCCATACTTTCTAAAAATAATTAAATAAATTTAATATTTCAAAACGTGCTTTGGGTATTTGTGACTCACCAGTTTCCTTAATTACTTCAAAAATTGCTATCTTAAAAACTATCATATTTTTATATACGGTTATTTATTTGTTTACTGACTGATGCAAAGGACTAGCACAGTGTGGAACGCTGTGATAGGAGCTCCATCAGACTGGGGGCCGAGACATTCATTCATTCGTTCATTCTTTTCTTAGATGTCTGAGCACTACTTTAGTGCCAGACAATGGGCCCTAAAAACATTTTCAGTCCCTGGAGAAGCATAACACTATATTTCATCAAATTTCAGACGCCATCGATTGTAAGACTAACTTTTAACTAATAAAGAAAAAATGCTTTCAATTAAGTTATGACATAATGCCTTGAATGAATCATATCAGCCTCTCACTGCTTTGATATTTTTTCGATCTATTTTTTTTTAGAAATTGGCAATTTTTCTTGCCTTCGATACATTGCTTGACATTTTAAACGGCAATCTTTCTTTATACATCTCAGCACAAAACGCAGCTTCATCTACCTTGGGGTATATTCTTTTCTTGGCTCCCAAAAAGCACCTACTCGTTGTTTTTAAAGAAAAGTAAATGGAATTGTGATGATATCTCCAATGGTAAATGTTTACTTGGCTAACACCAAATTTAGACTTCTCTACTTTGTTTCTGTCCTTTTCTGTGAATTCAATAACTTTTTGTCTCAATGCCAAATCATAATAGAATCTTTTTGAAGATATTTTAAGTGGCAATTACATCTCACATATGTAGCACTAACACAGGGTACATAACTTGATAAAAAATGATGACATTAAATACAGCCACAATTAAGCTGTACAAGCACAAGCAATGACAACCTGTCCAGCTTGCCACCTGACTGACAGCAACTGGAAGGTGCCATCAAGTGTTAGATACTTTCCAAATTCAGAAATGTTAAA
>NW_011896312.1:0-1655 GCF_000151845.1 Pteropus vampyrus | reverse complement strand
CACATGAAGAATCTAAAAAATCAAACTCATAGGTACAGAGAATACATTGGTGGTTGCCGGAGGTGGAGAGTCAAGGTGAAATGGGTGAAGAAGGTCAAGAGGTACAAACTTCCAGCTTTAAGTAAGTCTGGGAATGTGACATGCAGTACAATACTATACTGCATGTTTGAAAGTTGCTGAGAGAGTATATCTCAAAAGTTCTCATCACAAGAAAAAAAAAGTTGTTTGTAACTATGTGAGGTGATGGATGTTAACTAAACTTACTGTGGTGATCATTTCACAACATATATTTATTAAATCATATTGTATACCTACAGTACACTGTTATATGTGAATTATATCTCAAACTGGAAAAAAATAAAATTGAACTCAAATAGATAGATAAATAAATAATAAAAACTCCAGGCAGTCAACATAAATGACATAAAATCTATGCATTAGCATTCATGTACTTTATTCATGAGGGCATCAACTCTGGCTCTTTCTCACTCAGGTCTACTTAGATTTATTTCCAATACATTCTAAAAAACTTAGCTACCCTATTTCCCAGTTCTTGGCAAAATAAAAGGGACAAAGAGTGGTAAGGTCATTGAAAGTTAAACATATTCAAAAATAAATACACTGTAGTTTATAAGTAGTCCATCCGGCAGGAATGAAAAAAAGTATTAGAAAGGTTTAAAAATAGGTGAGGTTCTTGAGTAAGGTTTGGTTTCACAGTAATGAGAACTGTGTTGTTTTCTCTCAAATACGCTTTGACTATTCTATCAAAATTCAATACAAATTAAGAGTTAAGAAGCAAATGGATATGGAAAATCTGAGATTGACAAAATTAGAAAGTAAAATAAAATCTACCTGAAAATTATAAGTTAATATATTATTAAAATAAATAAAGGAGATGGTCTAATTCTTTTGTATCCCATGAAATACAGGAGAGTTTGGCTATTTTAGGATATTTGACTACACATTTTCAAAAAATGAACATAGCATGTGGGAGCTGGAATAAATCTCAGTGCTCATGCAGTTCAGCAGTTTAATCTTTTCATTTAATAGATGAAGAAAGTTATGCTTAGAAGCATGTGACTAGGTAGCAGCAGAGTAAAGACTAACTTTCTTTTTACAATAAACTGTGCTGTTATTGCTGGATCTTTCAAAATAACACATAAAGATATGGATATTCCTTATAATGAAAGAAAAAAATGATTTAACTTCTTAGTGAGAGAAGATGTTTATCTAACTGCCTAAAAATCCTAAAATCCACAGCTTCCTAAGCAGATAAAATCAACATTTAGCCTAAATTCTATTTGAACAGTATTTAATTTTCCTAATGCTTCTGTTCAGAAACAGATTAAAAGCTATACCTTCAACAGACCTGTTTTATCACAATAATAGCTCAGAGTCTGAGACATTTATCTACCACACAGTACAAAGCAGTTCAAAAATTTCACAGATCAGAGTCAACAGCATGCCAAAAAGTTCCAGTTGTTAAACCTTCTTGTTGAAAAATCTACTCCTTTGAGATGATATAACAATGCTTTTTAGGTGCCTACGTTTTACTGAAACTCCTTCAATAGATAACGTGAATTCCAATATGCAATAAACCCTCCAGATCCCCCTGTCCTTAAGAATATAAACGACTCTAAGAAACCTTACAATGG
>NW_011896311.1:0-5311 GCF_000151845.1 Pteropus vampyrus | reverse complement strand
AGCAACAGGGGCAGCAGGTCAGGGTAAGTGGGGAAAATGTCAGCCAAGAGACCGGAGGAAGATGAAGACAGGACGGACCTGCCCATGGATGGCAGCTCAAAGCAGCAGCTCAGGAAAGTGGAAACAGAGCTACTGATCCACAGGGGGTTTCGGCTCCTACAAACTTCTGTCCTAAAAGGGGGAGAAACGAAAGCAAGATCATGGGCACAGATTCCACCTGGAAGCTCGTGGGGGAGGTGACTACTCCCTGGGCCATGCTCCGGGAACTGGCCCTCATCACTGATCGCTGCAGTATTCACCTGGCTTCTCCACACGAGGAACACGAGGACCCCCGTCTCAGGAGGGGACCACGGCTGAATCTCAGCGAGGCCGAATGCATCTGTCTGGACCCTTCGTCGTAAACCGTTGAGCTTAACACGGACGAGTCTCATGCACCAAATGAAATGGTCGGAAAAGACTCTCCAAGAGGGTGCATCAGACATGACGCTGACGAGGTCAGAAACGGTGCCAAAAATCACAAAAAAAGCTGCAGCAAAGACCAGACTGCTGAGAAATCTGGAAATAACGGCCCGGCCTGGCCCAGGGTGAGACAGTCGAGTTTGCCCGGAGACGGGAAAGACAGCTCATTTTCTAAGCAATGCTGTTGAGATGTGTGTTAATATCTATTCTCCCCTCTCTGTAGCAGTAGCTCTCAATCTAGAGAGATTTCACCAGCCGGGGACATTGGGCCATGTCTGCAGATACTTCTACTTCTCATAAGCAGGGAGACGGGTGCTACTGGACCCCAGTTGGGTAGAGGGAGGCCAGAGACTTTGGCTCTCCACGCTGCCTGTGCTTGGCTGTCCTCAGCCTGCATCTGAGTGGTTCGCTGTGGCTCAGAAGCCAGGGTGCCCGCAGCTCAGTGACAGCCTCGGCGCCCGGATCTCGGGCACTACCGGTTACTGACTCCTCAACAGGTGAACACGCAGACAGTGACGACCTCTGATGTCAGATGTCAGCGACACGGAGCCGTGGGCAAGCCCACTGCTTGTTTTTGTATCCCTCACGAGCGGTGTTCATATTTTTAAATAGTTAAAAAAAACATCACCTGAGTCCCCAGAAGGGTTCTGACCTACGCGCTCCCCTACCTCCGGGTGCCCCACGCCCTGCCTGGCCTCCTGCTCTTTGTCCCCTGTCACCCCCACCCCACCAGCACTCACGGCCACCTCTCATGCCCAGCAGGGACCAGATCTGGGCACCTGCTCTGTGGCAAGACACGGCAGTGGCCGTCCCGTGCCACGATAGCTGTGTCATGGCCCACTCAGTGTGCCATGCGGGCAGGGGGCGGGAGCGAGCCTCTCTCCCACCCCCATCCTGGTCCCAAGCCCCTCGTCTGCTTCTCAAGCACAGACCCCGATTCGCATCTGGCCCGAGACTCTACAAGTACGTAACTGATCTTGCCAGTAAATGCTCATTTTCTCATTTGTGTTTTTCGAAAGATAACTTCCATTTCCCCCTCCCTGCCCTTCTGTCATTGGGCATTTCCGTTCTGCGAGAATCATAAAGAAGTACTGTTCCATAGGGTTTCTATGGGCCGGCGTGGTGGCACTGTGCTGTCGTGGATGCGGCTGGCTTCTGCCAGGTTCCCCCGCCAGGCCCTTCTCAGAGGAGCAGGGTCAGCCTCCATGGTGCACACGCCGGCGGCTCCTGGAGGCAGAGCCCGCGGATGAGTCTGGGGGCCCGCAGATAAGTACTGGGGTTCTCTCATACACCAGCCACTTGAGCTCAGACCCCGTCCCGGGTCTGCTTCTGGAGAAACCCAAATCTAGACAGTTCTCTAAGTCAGAGCCCAGATTAAGCACGAAGAAAACCTGGATCAATTAATCGCCTAAAATTATAGCAATGCAGCCACACGCAGCTGGGCTTTTAAACTCCTAGCCGTGGACGTTCATGGACAGTTGTCACCCATGGCCTAAAAGCAGGTTGCAGCTTTGACCGACACAGAGAGACTCTAGATGCTACAACACAGGCACCAAATTCGAGATAATGAAGGTTTAGTTTTTTTCCCGTTGGGTTCATAAATGTCACATGTGAAAACTAAATGAATCGCTCTACCTAACGGAAATCCGAGCCCACAGTAAAATAATATCTCCGTGGAAAAAAGAGCCTCGGAGAAGGGAACATGTGCCCAGCACGTCACATTCTCCATAACTCGACTGAACTGGACCGGAGTTCTCGAGCAGAAAAGATTAAATATCGATCCTTCCTGCGAACGGGGAGCGGGGAATCTCGGTTCTCCATCTCCGTCCTTGTGTGTCCATCCAGGGAGAGGAGACACTCAAATCGCCCCACGTGTCCGTGATGACTTTCCGAAAGCTTTTCTACGGTCGATGACTTTTGGAGGAACCAATTTACTGAGATCATCTGCCGCAATTGTCACTGAAAAAAATTATGATGACCCCACGCCAAGAAAACAGAACTTTATATGAATGCCAGTGAGACGGGAATGTCAGAATTATTAGCTGTTGACATTAAAACTTTACGCACGTGATCAGGTTGAAAGGACTCTTACTACATCTCTCAGAGTCTCACGTGGATTTTTTCTTTTTAACATGATTTGATTTGTATCGTAACGGATGGGGAAGTCAGCATTACATCCAATAGGTAAGTGACAAGAACGAACCAACTTAGATTCAAAAAGATACTTCAAAAACCTGCTTCTCACCATCCTTTTCAGGTACATAATTTCCGTTTTTAACAAGGAAGCACAACGATCTCTTGCTATGACTTCATGAAAGACGAGCTAAGCAATGCTGGTTTCTTTCGACCATTTTAATTTTTCTTATTCTTATTCCTTCAGTGATTATCAAACTTAAATCCGTATTCATACTAAAAATATATAGCGGGTTGTTCTATTTAAGTCGAGGCTGGCGTGTTCAGCATTATCCTATGCTTCCCGGAATAGTCCCAGCTCTTCTTGGCACGGATGTCCACGGGGATTTTCTGGCGTCTTTGCAGAAACACATGAGGCTTGCTTCACTGCTCCCCTCAAGTGCCACGGAGGACAAAGCGGTCAGCTTTGACTCTCGGGGGAGTTCCCCGTCCTAGCAAGTGAAATGCAGAAGGGGTCCCTTTTTCGAGGCAGAGAGTGTGGGCTTGGGGGGGGGACAGTGAGATCATTTCTCAGTTTCTGCCTTTCTGTTCTGCTTGTTTGGGATCCTTCTCGAAAAAACGACAATGCACCACCTTGGCCATTCCTGGTGTCAACAGCGGCTGCGCATGGCAGCTTGGGTGACTTGCTGTGTGTGAGGAGGAAGGTAACGAACTGCTGAGACCCAGCCAGCCCGCGCAAGACCAGAAATCACCCGACGCAGCCCGACCCAAACTGCTGGCCCCAGGACCGTGAACGAACCAAATAGTGGGCCATTAACTTCTAGAGTCATTTGTCAAAACATCCAAAGCTGACCGATACAAATACTTAAAAGGATTCTAAATTTTGTTTTTACTCTAATGAGCGTACAGGAGTTGTGACCTGAAACTTATTCCCCGACTACTCCAAAAAGCAACGTTTTCAGTCATAAAAAACATTTTTTCCTTAAAAACACTTTTCGAAAAAGAATCAAATGATCAGAAAGCAGAAAGCAAGGAAAGGCACCAGAGGTCATCATCTAAAGCATGTTCACAGTCCCTTTAAATTATTATTTTATTATTATTTATTTATTATTATTTTTTTATTATGATGATTAAATTATTGCATAGCTCGAACAATAGGAAACCAGGTGTGTACATGAACCATCTTCTTGTTCAAAAGCGGCAAGATTACTTTAAAAAAAATGTTTTTTATTTTTCCATTGCAGTTAACAGGCTATGATATTAGTTTCAGGTGCTCAACACGGTGATCAGACATCGATATACCTTAGGAAGCGATCTCCCCGATAAGTCTCGTACCCATCATAATACACGGTTATTCCGATATTATTGACTGTATCCTCTATGCTGTGCTAAGTTTAGTTTCCACGCCAGAAAATGCGTAAGTCTAAATTTCCGGTTCGATCCGTTTTGATGATACATGCGCCCTCATGACCCAAACCCTATCAAAATGAAGAACGTTTCCATCGTCCAGGCATTTCCTGTGTGCTCCTCCTCAGTAATCCTCACCCCGAAGTGACCAGGGATCTGCCATCTGTCACTAAACATTAGACTTGTCTTAGAATTTCGTGTGACTATATATGTCCTCGTTTGCGACTGGCTTCTTTTTCTCAGCTTCTGCTGTGTTAGACGTGCGTCTTTGTGCATCGATCGTCGATGCCTTTCCATTGCCACGTGGGCTCGTGTCCCATGGCTCTGCCACTGCTCATTTAACTGTGCTCTTACCGTTTCTCGTTTGAGGTGGCTGCACATTAAACTGCGGTGAATATTCTGGCACAAAGCACTTGTGGCCGTATGTTTTCGTGTCTCGTAGGTCATTTCCCAGGGGTGAGGTTGTGGGGCATAGGGCCGATCCGTAAGTGAAACTTCTTAACAAACCACCAGAGGGTTTTCCGAAGCGGTTTCGCTATTTTATATTCCCAGCAGCGCCGTCTGAGAATTCTGCTGGTCCCAGAACCTCACCCCGCTTCACCCTGATCAGTAACATCAGCGATTCTCATGCCTCTGGGATGGTATTTTGTTGCGTCCCAAATAACTTCTTTTTAAAGATATTTTTAAATTGCTTTTTTACGTGCAAGGGCAGAACAACGCGCTTCGTCCTGTTCGTTCCCAGGGCCTTGTTGACGCACACTGAGCTTTACCTGCTCCATTAATGTTCAGAATAGTGATTTCTGGTTGGATCTGTCACTCATGGAGAAAGCTGCGGTTTCTCTGATAAACTCATCACCGAAAAGTGAAAGGTATCTCAGAGAAACAGTCTTGATGACGAGAGCGTGCAACGTGCCCTGCTGCTTACTACGCATGGGCACCGTGATCAATGTCACCACGAGGCGAGGACAGCACCCTCCGAGAGCCTGGCAGAGATGGGAGGATTAGTATCTTGATCAGCAGAGGACACGGAGAGGTTCACACTCTACGGTCTCTGTCACAGCTACCGAACTCTGCCATGGTAGCTGCACGCGGCCGGAGACAACGTGTTCGTGAGTGGGTGTGGCTGTGTTCCAATAAAACTTTATTTACAGAAACAGTCCGCGGGCCGGATTTGGCCCGTAGGCCATACTTTACTTACCCCTGTTCTAGACAAGGGATTTGGAATCACGTTTTGATTTTATTTATCTATAGTCGGCCTGGTCCCCTCACCCCTATCAAAAATCACCCAGGAGTGATGCGTGGGCTGCTGAGG
>NW_011896310.1:3063-3464 GCF_000151845.1 Pteropus vampyrus | reverse complement strand
AAAGTGCCTCTCAGCTTGAGAGGAAGTTACAGAGGTTGAAAAGATTAAGGAATTGAATAAACAAACATGAATGCCATTATAAAAACCGCCATAAGAACAGAAATAAAATGTAAAACAAATCAGACATAAATTCAGTTTAGAGGAAAGCAGAAAAAAAAGAAAGATTACAGTAAGTGGAAATATAAGGCGGCAGAAATTTTAATGTAACATCGACAAAAATATGTTAATGGATTAACAAATTAGAAGACTCAGATTCTTTGGTTGTACTGGATTGTTTACAAGAGGCACACTTAAAAAACTAATTGGATAAAAGGATGGAAATAGATACAACAGGCTAATATGAACCAGAATAAAGATGAAGTAACAGTTCAAATAGAATAGAATTTAATGCAAAATATAAT
>NW_011896310.1:0-1383 GCF_000151845.1 Pteropus vampyrus | reverse complement strand
GGTTCAAAACCTCGTCATCAGCTCCTTTGTTCCTTAGTCCTTTTATCCCATATGTCAAGAAAAACCCCAACTTGTTTTCAGCCCCCTCCAAGGCTGCTAAGAAGGACGATCCCGTTTCACAGACGGACGCCTGTGGATCAGAGGGCTCCGGCCTCAGCGAGTCCACTCTTGGCTCCCCAGTCTGCCGTCCCGTGTTTAACTTTTATGTTAAAAAGGCTCCACTCACCTCTCAGCTTGCCCCTCTTTGCCCCGCTCTCCGCAGGGGCGTGTGGTAGGCTGAGTAAAGCGGTAGGCACCCCCGAGGCTGCCCGCGTCCTGATCCTTGAAACCTGTGGATGCGTCACCTCAAATGGCAAAGGAACTTCGTAGATGTGGTTAAAGATCTTGACCTGGAAAGATTATCGCGGGTTACTGGAGGGGGCCCTAAGTGTAATCGCAGGGGTCGTTCGACTTTTGTCACTATGTCTTTCGAGAAGCCATTCCATTTCATTTAAGTTACTAATTTGTGGGCAGAGTTGTTCACAATATTCTCTCTCTCTCTCTCTCTCTCTCTCTCTCCAGGCAGCAACTGTTTTCCTGAAACTGAAGTATGTGGTTAGTTCATTGTTTCCCCACTGGAGGGCAAGCTTTCCAACTCAGTCGTACTTTTCTGACTTCTTAAGAATGAAAAGAAACTTCTCTACGTGGGCCTGAGCTGTTTTCTGTGTTTTAATTGTTTCAGGGAAATTAGGTTGTTTGCATGTGTTGAAAGTTGTGTCATGTATACATTTCGGACTTAATATCCTGAGAGTTGCCCCAGATGCGGCTTCTAAGGGTAAAGCCCGTTGCATAGTGTGTCGTTGAAGTGGTGGAGCTTTGTGAGGGAGAGGTCTGAGAGTGAATGAATGCATGAGAGTGAACGAATGATCGAGAGTGAACGAATGCGTGGGAGCGAACGAATGATCGAGAGTGAACGAATGAGTGAGAGTGAACGAATGCGTGAGAGTGAATGAGTGATTGAGAGTGAACGAGTGATTGAGAGTGAATGAATGCGTGAGAGCGAACGAATGCGTGAGTGAATGAATGATTGAGTGAATGAATGCGTGAGAGTGAACAAGTGCGTGAGACTGAACGAATGAGAGCGAACGAATGCGTGGGAGTGAACGAATGATTGAGAGTGAACGAATGCGTGAGAGTGAACGAATGATTGAGAATGAATGAATGAGAGCGAACGAATGCGTGGGAGCGAACGAATGCGTGAGAGTGAACGAATGATTGAGAGTGAGCGAATGATTGAGAGCGAACGAATGCGTGAAGGAACGCGTGGCCCGGTGTCGGGCGGGTCTCCCCTGTCCTCGGCCCCTCGTTTGCGGAGTGAGGACGGTCACCCCGCGGACCGGCGCC
>NW_011896309.1:3661-4177 GCF_000151845.1 Pteropus vampyrus | reverse complement strand
ATTTTTAGTCTCTATTCTTCAGGTGAGAACACAAGACTCAAAGAGGGGAGGGGAGCTGTCCAGAGTTATGTGGCAAATTAGTGACAGACGGAGGTCGGAACTGGTGCTTTTCCCACAGTCCAATGTTCTTCCTCTCAGAAAGATGCCTTCTCTTTCTTTCAATAGCTCACATGTACCCAAATTCATTGATTATATTTATAGGTGTTCCTGAGACGCAAAAACGGACATGAGGATTTCTATCGAAACTGGAAAGCATATGCCGCTGGGTTTGGGGACCGCAGAGAAGAATTCTGGCTCGGTAATGCAGCGCTGCATGTTTGTGTCCCAAATGCTATTGCTGCCCTCTTTGTCATTTGTCCTAACCCACAGCAACCCGTGGGAGAGAGAGAGATGGGTTAGAAGGAAACAATAGCTCTAGTAGTAGACACAGAATATCAAATTTTCAATGAAAAAGACTTTAAATATTCTTTAGGGCATTAAAAATAAAAATCTAATCAAGGGAGAGCCAACAACCAG
>NW_011896309.1:0-2210 GCF_000151845.1 Pteropus vampyrus | reverse complement strand
TCAGTTCCATGTATGAAAACAAAAGACAGAGATGCTATGGTACATTCCCACCCTCTCTGATCTCTGAAAGAACAGATCTCTAATGTCAAAAAAAAAAAAAAAAAAAAAAAAAAAAAAAAAAAGTCTCTGGACAAATGTGCATCAAAAGCCAGGCTCAGTCAAAAAAAGAGACCCAGCTCTTTAGAGATGAGTCTGGTGGTAATGAAGAGAGAGACCCAGGGGCGAAAATTGTTTTCATTCTTGCAACCCTCAAAGAATTCTGACATTTTATTACCTGGCAATAAATACCTCTTTGCTTGAGATGGCTTCAGGCAAGAAGGATAGATACAGTTACATGGCAAACAAAGACACTGACTGAGCAGCAAGAATGAGTGAATCTCCACCCGTCTCTCTCTATTCCCAATGACAGAATGCGCTGTGATGGGTCCCTTCACCAAGATAACCCTTGCAGGAGAGCCTCTTGTTTATCAATGTCTCCCTGCCATGCTCTTGCTCTTGGCAGTTCATCAGTTAAAAAGGCATCTGAGTCTCTCCGACAGCTTGCTCCAAATATCAGGGGAGAAAGCCTAGGCATCTTTACATTTTTTATGCACAGCACTGGCTGGGTTGGGGGTGAGGGGCCACAGAAAGAAAAGGCACTTAAATGTTCCTAAAATTTGGTGGGTTAAATTACAAACTAGATTCCCACTTAGATGATCTATAAATGGGCTCTTTACGAATCAGGGAACGCTGACCCCATAAAAACTTTGAAAATTAACTATATGATGCATAGGCTACTCGGTGACATCTAATATCTGAAGGGTGTGTTTTTAAGGATGGCTCTGAATATCTGTGCTTTCAAAGAAAGCGCACCATTCTTACATGCAGGTTTCTCATGTTACTCTCTGAGCTCCTTTGTGGAAAGGAAATGCAAGAATATCATAAAAATAACAGCAATCGTAACTATTTGCACAACACTCTACCTGCTTAGCATACACCTCCCTATCTAACAGCACTCTGAGGTGAATAGAATCAATGTTCTAGTTCCATTTCATAGATGAGAAAACTGAGGCTCAGCAAGAGGCTTGGCTTGTGCAAGGCCATGGCTAAGGAGTGAAAGAGATGGGACTTGAAGCTGGATCCTCTGAAGCCTCCACAGCCCTCTTTCTACAACATTAGGCTGCTTCTATCAGAAATGAATCCTCAGGTGACACTCATGTCCCATCCAGGCCTACGTATGATCCTAAATCTGGGTCCAAAGTTCAAGGCCTTCCCACCCCAGGACCTTTCAGTTGTTACCCTTGGTTCTGCCTTTCAGAACCCACAGGAAACTCCAACTGGGATTTCTCAGATCTATATTTTCTCTCTCCCAGGTGACTCGATGGCCTACCACAATGGCAGGCCCTTCTCCACCTTTGACAAGGACACAGACTCGGCCATCACCAACTGTGCTCTGTCCTACAAGGGAGCCTTCTGGTACAAGAACTGTCACCGTGTCAACTTGATGGGCAGATATGGGGACAATAACCACAGTCAGGTGAGTGGCCCATGAGGGCTCAGGACCAGGCTTGAAAAGCTGGTTGGGGATGATGGGAGAGCAAATCGGCCCCTCCATTGTGGCGGAGGCTACAAAGCAGGAAGCACAGGCCCATGACATGATTTTTCCCATCATGGCAAGGAGAAACCCCAGTGACACTGCAGGTCAGGTAAAGTCATAGAAACAGCACATGTGAATTCTTGAAGATCCTGAGGAGAACTACTGGTCAAGTGAATTCCAAACCAGACAAAATCTTTGCCTGAACCCCGGAAAGAAAGCAGATAAAATGGAGCCCATGTCACCCAGGGGTGAAAGCAGGGGGTTTTCTCCAACTTACTAAGTTGCCTCAGTTACACTTCCACTCTGAGCATTATTGTATCACCTTTGCTGCCTTGTCCCCTCACACCAGTGCAATACCAAATCTTCCTGAAAAAAAAAAAAATTTACATGCCAAAAGTAAACTTCTTTTTTCCTTCCTTCCCTCCAATTTTGAAAGAAGAAGTAGATGATGTAAAAGGCCATCAAGGAGGTATGGGAGCCCGGACCTAGATCTGGCTTGCTCCCGTCGCTGTGTGGGTTCTGCAAAGTCACCTTGCTCCCTGGCTTCAGTCTCCAGCATAGTACAAGGGGGGCTTGCTTCGAGCAGAGGGAAGAATGGGGGAGAGGGAGGCAGCACAAGAATGAAGCTGTCAGG
>NW_011896308.1:0-4781 GCF_000151845.1 Pteropus vampyrus | reverse complement strand
TTTATAAACAGAGGCTTTGATTAATATGCGGCCGTGTTTGCTCCTTAGATCTTTTTGAGATAGAGGCAGGAAAGTAATTAAGAAGTTGGACACTTGCCAATTTACATATGGGGCTCATTTAGAATGGGAAAGCTCGCGTCGGTATGCCAAATGTTTAGGGGTGTTTAGGAGCAGGAGAAAGAAGAAGAAACGGAAAACAAAGGCAGTATGGAGCGCGGTTTATTTGCATGCCGCCGATAGGCAATATGCTGTTATTCTTTTGGCTGACTTTCAAAAAAAACAGAGGGAAACTGGCTGTGGTGCCCACTGGAACTGGGTCCTGAATAGAAATGTTTGCGACAATTGAAAGCATCGGAAGAGGAAGGAAGATCGGTTTAGTGTCAGCTGCAATTAGATAATCAAAGCTTTCAAATCCCCTCCGTGGGCGCCTCCCCCGGCCGAGGCGGGTGAATCGATGCCTCCTGGCGTGGAAAGGGCACTGCCAGCTCCCGGCCCGCCGGCCGCCTGCAGGTTGCCGGGGCACAGGCCTGCCCGAGACGTTCCTGGCAGCACGACAGGATGAGGCCGTCGCTGTGCACGGCTGCCATGGTGGAGCTGAGCGCCCAGACGGCCCCAGATGCAGGCGCACAGGCAGCTGGCGCACAAGGTAGTGTCTCCTGCGGGGTGGGAGTCTCTCTCTGCAGCTCCTCCTGCCCCCGTCAGCCCTGGCACGGCAGGAGAAACGAAGCGCACACGGAGCGGGGTGGGTGCTCGTCCCGGGCCGGCGTGGGCCATGCCACCCGAGAGCAGCGGCGGGTCAGGCTGATAAAATGGCGTCTTGGAGGAGCTGCTGGCTCCGGCCCGGCCGCCAAGCAGGGGAGCAGGGCCGCCAAGCAGGGGAGCAGGGCGGCGGGGCACCCCCGCCAGCCTGCGTCCGCTTCCTGAGCGCCTGCCGGCCTGGCCTCCCCAAGGAGGAAGCGGCTCGTTTTGCGCCCCCACTTTTATTATTCTAATAGATGCTCCACCTGGAGGAAGCAATCTCCTTTTACTGCTCCTTCGAAGAAAAACCCAGGCCACAAGCTCATTCTCTTAGACACTTTCGTTATTGTTTGCGGCAACCCTTGTGCTCCGTGCTGCCTTTCACAAGTCCTCGGCGTAGAAGCCGACGGATGAAGTGTCTCGGAGTCTGTCCAGCGATGGGATTCTGAATTCAAAGCGCTTCCTCCCCGCGATTTTTACACACAGTAAATGCGGTCGAGGGGGAGGCGTTTGGGGTTCTCGGAGGCCGAAAGCAGTTGTTGACATTTGTCCTGCCTCTTGGCAACCAAGTGCCAGGAATCCGTGTACCAGCAAGCATTAGGAAACATGTTATTTCCCACTGCGGAAAGCCTTTGGAATTATTTTTTGTAATGCATGGTTTATCGTCGTGTAATTTCAGTTAAAAGGACTGTGGCGATGAAGAATGTGATCACGCCCTGTTTGTCGGACGGGGCTAATTAAGCATTCTGCACACTTCTCAGCAGATCTCGCCCGTTCTCCTGTCTGATTAATTTGACACCTAATTAAAATTGTGCTTACTGTAGCTTTTGGAAGCTCTTTGTCAAATACTTTTTCTTGAAAAATTTATCTTTATATCTTTAACATTTTAGAATTTAAAAGCAGAAAAGAAAGCTTTTCTCTTTAAACCATGCTGTCGTGTAATCCTTTTGATTTTAATCACTTAAGACAGCTATGTTACTTAGACTTTTATAGACACCTATTTTTAGACCGTGTAAACCAGTTAAATGGCAGAAGAAAAGACAATTTAACATTATACACAAACTTCCTTTTTTCTTTTGAACGCTTTTTTTAGGAGAAATTATTCAGATAGTAGGATGTAGTAGTAGAAAATGAGGGTTTTAGCTTAGTCCTTACTGCTTATTAGTTGTAGCACCTTTTCCAAGTTTGACCTCCCTGAGCTTCTACTTCCCCATCTGTGAAGTGGACGTAATTTGTGAGGTTCGGTGAATTCAGTGTGTGTGGGAATACCTGGAACCTCAAAATGCTGCGCAGTGCGTGATGTCTCACGGGTACGAAGACGCTTTCCCACAAACGCGCTCAGACTTGCTGCACATCGGGCGCGTGGGTGGATTTTCGCCTCCTAAAGCTCCAGGGCCGCACGGAGGGTCCAGAACGCCTGCCGGAGAAGGCGGTCTCGGTTCATTTCGGGAGCTTTCAGTCATTTCAGAATGCCTGTTCCTAGAGCTCAGTCATTTCACAGTTTATTTTTTTCACAGAGTTCTGTCTTTTAGGACACTACCAAAAGATAGATTTGCGAAATGGTAACATAGTCAAGAGATGTTGGTTTATGAAAAGCCCGTTATTCGGATATTATCGAAGTCATAAAGTTCCCGTAAGACGAATGATGTGCTTCAAACATGAAAGAATAGTTAGTCTTCTTACATTTTCACTTGTGGAATAAATTCCAGTGTCAGGATATGTCATGGTCGTGGTGCTGGGAGTGATAACGAAGATGGTGGTGATGATGGTGGTGGAGATGATAATGCTGGCGATGGAGATGATGGTGGCGATGGTGATGGAGATGGTGGTGATGGTGCTGGTGATGGAGATGGTGGTGGCGGTGATGGAGGGGAGGAGGAGAGACGTTGAGGGATTCCCCAGAAGGGCCGTTCAAGAACCTGTTCACACCGTGCCCCTCAGAGACCCCCGGGGGTCTTTGACGGAGTCTGAGTGGTGCGGGGATGAGTGGACAGAACCTAATTTTTCCAGAGTGGCTTGAAGATTGGCTCTTTCACGCGTTGGGATGCAGGTCCCGCCATTCGCTTTCTGTTGCTTTTTTGGTTTTTACTACACTGAGTGTCGAGTGGTGCCTTCAAATCAATTTGAGTCTATATTCAAAACCCATAAGTAGTGCATTAAAATCATCACTTCTGCTTTCTAGTTTTCAAGACCATTCCGGCTTTTAAATACATTTTATGTACAAACTTTTTTGAATATTAAAGTACACAGGACACACTTAATTTCTGTTTTAAAACTTCTCGAGAAGGAAAAAAGTGATAAAACAAGACAAAAATGAAAGGAAGGAGCCCAAAGCCAGGTGGAGCCCCCGGAGCACGCTTGAGGCTCCGGAGGTGGCGGTCTGTGCAGCTGTGCGGGCTTGGCTGGTAAGTCCGTCGGGGAGGACCGTCGGACGTGTGTGTCCAGCTGGGGTGTGGGTGTCTAAGGGGACTTCCAGTGGAAGACACTGACCGGTCGCATGGGACAGGCACAGGATGAGGCCCTGAAATGTAGGACCGGAGACGCTTGAAAAGACGTCTCCAGGCACCGGGAATGAGTCGGAGCTGGAAACGGAGTGAGGCCGAAAATCAGAATCGCAGGACCACGGCAGAGCGTGATTTTGACAAGTCATCCTTAACTTTTTGTGTTTTACATAATGTTCATTTAGATCCTAATAGAGCCTCCAAGAGTACTTTTCTTGGAAAAATGCTTATATTCTTTTGGAGTTTTTAAAGCTTAATCGCAATGAAATGCACCATGATATTTGTCTCTCATTTTTTCTCCTTATCTACTGTTTTCGTTATAGCTAAAAACATGTAAATAGGGCAGTATTTCTAGTGGCTTCCGCAGTAAGTAATAGCACATAGGCGCCTGTGCTAAATGTATGGCAGACTGACGCTTAGCCCCCTTTCAGTCGCCTCCCGTGAGTTCTGTGTCTGCGCATTGCCAGCCTGCAAGCTGGAGCTCTCAGTGCCCCTTGCGGGATGGACCCACGCGTTTCTGTCCCATCCCTGATGAGAGCTGAGCCTCTCGCGTTTCCTTCAGCAGCCTTAACGCCTCACGACTCACCCAGCAGGACGGATCATCCCCGGGCCACGGTCACGGCCTCTCGCGCGCGCGTTTTGTGCCAGCGTCCGCTCGTGCGGGCTCAGTTCCGTTTGCCGCGTGGATGACACCGGGCCCTCCTTCTGCCGGTCATCCGGCCTCAGGCCTCGTTTCCCGCACATGCTCATTTACGTGTTTGTTTCTGCTGGAGCAGCGGTTGAAAGTAAATCGCAGCTATCACAGCCCTTAAATATCTCCTGTGTTCACAGGTGATCTCTTATATTGTTACCACAGCACAATAATAAAGTCAGGAAATTTAACATTGATCTAATACCATTTTCTAATATATCTAAATGTACTACCTTTCGGTTTCACCAGTTGTCCCAATAACGTCCTTTATAGCAATCAAATCGTCTCTATTTTTTAATGCCTACCTCCCACAAATAGAAAGTAAGATGATAAGACAGGCTACTTTAAAATTGTTTCAGATAGTAAAATAACAGCTCAGTACTTCCTGTCTTGTTTATTTGTTTTTTGTTTGTTTGTTTGTTTTGCATTCATAATTTTCGGGGAACTACCTAGAACCTGCTCTTAGAGAGTTTTAAATGGTAGCATAAACACAAAAATAATTTTCAGTTACTTCTTACGTACTTTTTGCCTCCGTGTACCACCGCTGAAATTTCGGCAAAATTAGTTTTTAGAGACCTAGTTTATTTTGACGTCGAAGGACCGTGAAGTAAGGAGCAAAGGAACAGCTAAAAGACGAGAAAGAAGGAAAAGGGAGAGCGGCAAGTCCAGGAACTGCCGGCCGCACATTAAATGTCAACAGCTGCAGCCCGAAACCAGCGGGGGGAGGGGCGCCGGGCGTCGCTCCCGCCTGCTCCCCTCCTGCCGCAGGAGGTGTGCCTGAGGGACACGCTCACCTTGGGACCCTGAGGAGCCGGGCTGCCCAGGTGCAGGACAAGAGGCGGCACCGCTGT
>NW_011896307.1:1366-3951 GCF_000151845.1 Pteropus vampyrus | reverse complement strand
TAGAGATGAGATGCCAGTGAATTACTCTGTTCAACACATCCTTTCTTGGACAACTTCATCTTATGGAGGCATTTAAGTTTGTGCTTTATACTCTATTTTAATTTTGTTATCTATAAATATTTTACTGGTTTTTTTTGTTGTCGTTTGTTTTTTTTTTTTAATTAAAGATGATCTATTACTTAATCACAGTGTATGGAACAAAATCAGAAAACTTAACATTGTTGATACAATATCATTATCTAATACCCATTCCAAATTCAAAATTTGCTTGTTGTCACAAAAATGTACTTTATCAGCTTTTTACTAAAGATTCAATCCAGGATTAGGAATTGCATATGATTCTAAAAATAAATACTATCTTGTTTAGTATATATTCACAGGCAGTAATGCTATAAAGAAATTAAAGAGGCTGGTTAACACAAAAGTCTGTATAGTGGTGACTCCTGGGAGGCATTGGGGAAGCTAAGAAGAGGGGCATTCAGGCATCTTTTAAGGTACCAGGAATAATTTATTTTATAACCTGGGTGGTGGTTTCAGAAATGTCCCTTTTATTATTATTCTTTAAACAATACATACTTATATACTTTTTGAGTAAATATTACATTTCACATTTTATTTTTAAGAAAAATAATCTGAGAGTCTGCTTCAGATACAGAATAATTTTTGTTACCTTTCTTTGCCAGCAGGGATTTTTAAGCCCACCCTTACCCTGAGTGAGCTCTTCAGGGATCTCTGCATTACATGGGAAGGTCCTGACTCCAACTCTCCACTGCTCAGCCTAAGGCCTACTTTATATCCTTAAAAGGCTCTTAAAAGATAAAACTCTTGGTTCCCAAGATCTGCTAATGATCTTGGGCCATCATCTGTCATAGATTCAGTGTCTACTTATTAGTCTATCTTTATATTTGTTATAATTTTGGCCCTCAAAATTGGTTTGTTTTTTTGGTTTTTTTTTGTTTTTGTTTTTTACTTTCTTTTGAGCTTAGCTATGCACTTGAGATGTTTCTCCTATTTGGTCATTTATTTCTAGGTACTTCCAGGTGACTTCATTTGCCATACACAGAAAAAAACTTTTATTGATTTTCTTAACTCTCCATTCTAGACCCATGCTTTGGTTGTCTTTTGCCTTTTCTTGCTTCACCAGCCAATCACACTATAGTAGAAGCTACACAGCAGTAGGAATCTCTCATCTTCTCATCAAAGATCATCAAAATCCTTTTAGGGTCACCTTCTCTAGGCCCTTATTTAAAAGGCTTTTTTTACTCAAACAACAAAAGTCTTGACAATAACAGCTAAACCTCATCTGCATATCATTTATTGCCCATGATTCTTGTCAGCCTAAGGATGTTCTCAAATTCACAGATGAAAACGGAAGAGAAAGGGGGAGATGGTGGTGTCAACAAGTTTTATAATAGAATTTAATAAGTTTGCTTTTTTTAATCTTGCTTTAAGTTGGTTAAACTACGTGGGGTTGAAAAAATGTAACAATGCCCTAAATTTGGCTGAAATAGTATGCAATATGTAATCAAACATGTAGTTCAAAAAGAAGTGCTTGAATTATAATATAGATTACATATAAAATAGGATTTTTAAAGAAGCAGATATGAATTCTAAAACCTTATCTCAGACCCATAAGAGTTCTTGAAGAAAAAAATCTAATCATGAAGAAAAAATTTAACATTAACATAAGGTTTTCCTGACAGATTGTCTCAAAATTTACATTCAGTAGTCAATCAATACTTCCTCAAAATTCTGATTTTGAAAAGTTTGGGGAGATCTGATGAATTTCCGCTATATCACTAGTTTTAAAATTTACACAATCATACCTGGAAGTATCTCTTCTGATACATGGAAATATATATGAAGTCACCAACATAAGAATAGATGCTCACCAGAGGTACTTAGCTGCTCAATAAATAAAATTAATATGAATTTTAATACATACCATAGTTATATCTGGACTCTCACAGAAATTTACCCCAAATTATTAAATCTATGCCATAAATTAACAATAACTGACTACCTAATGAAGTTCCAACAAAAGGACTCGAAAGTATTCATATCCATTATTTCAAATATGTGAACCAATAAACCTTCACATCTCTCAAGAAGCACAGGTCTTACCAGAGAAAAAGCAGCAAGATACTTAATTTGGCACTTCCCTCACCCCCACCCCAAAAAGTCATTTCCTATCCAAATAAGAGTTAAAAAGTACTTTATCTTTGCAGTTTCTCTGCTTTCTTACTTCCCATTCAGTCCTGAACCCAAATTGATAGTCTCTACTTTCAATATTCCACAGATATTGCCCTGGTTGTGGCTGATATCGTCTGTTTTGCCAAATCCAGTAAATATATTTCCATCCCTATTTGTGACTATTTGCCTACCTTCTTACGACTGATTTCCATTATACTCACTCCCTTCTTTTTCTCCTTCAATTCAGGCTCCCCTTCCATCTCTCCCTTAAATGCTGCTACTTTCCTGGGCTCTGATTTCTTTTATTCTCAAACTACATAATATATTAATGTATACCTAAATTTTAACTAACACTTCCAGATTGACACTTTCCAAATCTCTATCCCTAGCTA
>NW_011896307.1:0-1316 GCF_000151845.1 Pteropus vampyrus | reverse complement strand
TTCAGTCCTGAACCCAAATTGATAGTCTCTACTTTCAATATTCCACAGATATTGCCCTGGTTGTGGCTGATACCGTCTGTTTTGCCAAATCCAGTAAATATATTTCCATCCCTATTTGTGACTATTTGCCTACCTTCTTACGACTGATTTCCATAATACTCACTCCCTTCTTTTTCTCCTTCAATTCAGGCTCCCCTTCCATCTCTCCCTTAAATGCTGCTACTTTCCTGGGCTCTGACTTCTTTTATTCTCAAACTACATAATATATTAATGTATACCTAAATTTTAACTAACACTTCCAGATTGACACTTTCCAAATCTCTATCCCTAGCTAAAATTTTTCTCTTGAGCTTAAGACCTTTTCTCTGGGTACTTCTTCATATTACATAAGTGTGTCAGGTTCCACAAGACCCAAAGTGAGTTCCTTATTTATCCTGAACTCCCTGCCTGCGAATGAACAATAATGCTATCTCACTACCCATTAAGCCAGACACTTGAAGGAGAATCTTCCTTTCTTACTGTCTAGAGTCAATTATTCATTGGAGAACAACAATTCCAGCTCCTTAACATCCTTTCCACTGTTGCTGTCATGGTTTAGAAACTCATTATGCCTCTTATGGACTCTTGCAGTAGCCATCTGATTCATCTATCAGACTATAGCTTTGTACAACTGTACTTCATACATCTAACCTCTATGTTACTGCCAGGGTCATCTTTCTAACGTGCAAATATGATCACATCAATTCTCTGCATAGAATTCTTCAGTTGTTCCCATAGTCATGTTTCCCAAACTTGCTTATCCCTAGAGATTGTGAGTTATCAGATCAGAGCTAGAGATTAAGTCCCTGTACTTTAACGAGTCCTAGGTGATTCTTATAGTTATACAGGTAACATTGATCCAAATAATTAAATCTCCACTTTTTACATAGTATGTAAATCCAGCCTCATGTCTCTTGCCTTCTCTTGCCAGAACATTTTTCTCTTGCCTTCTCTTGCCAGAACATTTCGACATACGCACACTTTAGTTAACCTATAACTATACTGAGTCACATATAATTCCCCCATAGTGCCATAATGCTGGGTTCTCTTACACCTCAACATGTTTGCACATGCTGCTCCCACTGCCCATGGTCGTCTCTGGCTTATCCAACTCGTCCTGCAAGCCTCATTCCAAACCTTACCTTACCTGTGAAAAGCCTTATTTGAGTTTTCTCAATCTGATGTAGGCATACCTTCTCCTATATTCCATTAGTTTGTCTATACCCTCATTATAGCATTTTAGCATGCCCATTATTGCATTCGAACTGTTTAAATGT
>NW_011896306.1:4892-7020 GCF_000151845.1 Pteropus vampyrus | reverse complement strand
GCACTACTGTGAAGACTGGTACATTAAGCCTTATCAGATATTTACTGTTCAGCTAATGATTCATTATTTTCTTTCTAACTTGACAGTTTGCTGAGAGCAGCTTCCTGTAGAAGAGGGTCTCCAGAGAGCATCGAGAAGCATCCAGCACAAGAGACCCATCCACAGATGCCAAAACTTAGAGATATGCCAATGTAAGGGGTCTGCATAGCCAGTGGACATGGGTGTTCATATCTATAGGTCAATGACATATGGATAAGTATTTGGGACAATAAGAGAAAGATGAGGAAGATGATCAAGAAGTGTATGGGGGACAGTGGTGAACAGGAATGCACCCCATCAGCAGATTTAGTCTTAGTGCTGATGTTATAACAGGAGAGCTTAGTGCCACAGGCTAAGAAATGAGGAAAGAGGAAAAAGGAAGATGTCACAGGCATAGGGCAACGACTCGGGCAGATGGAAAGATTTAATGATGTGATTAATTCAAATTGCTCATGTTCTACCTTCTCTGCCAACTCCCCATAAATCATCCAAACAAACACAAGCAAAGTTTATACTGCCATCGCTGGTGTCCTGGTATCCTTGATTTGGAGGTTCCAAGTAACATACAGGATTATAGAAGTGTCCTTAAGATTCTTTTTGAGTGAACTATAATGATTCAAAATATGTTAGGTTCTGATTTTAGAATTCATTCAATTTTCCTATTTAAATGCAGAGTTCATACATTGCTTATAAAATGAACAATGTGAGAAACAGTTGCTTATAATCGCTGTTTTTTAAGGAAAATTGACAACCATTATATATTCTTTTCATCCTATGGCTCTCTGAAATGGTATGAATTTATTCATATAATAGCTGCGTATGTGAATCAAACTCTGAAAGAGGATTGAATAAATAATTTTTCATAAACCGAACCACATAACGCAAAATTAGATCTGCTCTATACCACATGAATATCTATAACAACAATGTATTTCATCATTTTTTTCAATTTGTTATAAGTAGTGCTTACAGGAAATGAGTTGGTGCATCTGTTCAACAAACATGCACTGAATGCATAAGAAGCTCAAGGAAGTATGCTGGGTGCTGTATAGAACATCAAGCCAGACACATTATTCCTGACCTTAAAGAGATTACAATCTAGCAGGACATAAACACAGTCAAGGGCAGGATACCACCTAGGCCAGAATCCTTGCTGGAAGAAAGCAACTAAACCAGAGGCTTAAAGGATGAACAAGAATCAGCTAAGCAGGTCAACTACAGCTAATGACAAGGAGATTTGGAAAACACAAGTGTCTGAAAACAAGAGTAAGAAGAAAGATTCTATCCAATGATAGTTTTGGCTAATAATGGCCCCTAAAAATGATCAATTATAATTTCTACTCAGAAATCTCATATTATAAGAGAATTGAATAACTGATGTGGCGTAAACCATTTCATTCTTTTTATTGAGATACAATTGGTGTAAATCATTATATTAGTTTCAGATATACAACATAATGATGCAATATGTGTGTATATTATGAAATAATCACTGCGGTTGTGATGAGAACTAAGATCTATTTTCTTACAATTTTCAAATATACAATACAGAGTTATTAACTATAGTCAACAATCTGTATATTTTCTCCAGGACTTATTTTGTTATTACTAGAAGGTTACACCTTTTGACCACTTTTACTCATTTCACTCACTCTCTACCCCTCACCTCTGGCAATCACCAATCTGTCCTCTGTATCTGTAAAAATTCTTTAAAGTATGATTTGAAATTGTTAAAAATAGATGTTTTTCCTATAAACATTAATTTGTTCAAGAAATATTTATTGTGACACTTTTAGTTACTGGGGATGTACGCTGATGAGGATAGAGATGACACCCAAATCTAGTGGGCGTTTTGACTATTCAACAACTGAACACCTTTCTCTGTTTGCAAACTTCTCTAGTTTTTGCGTCTTGGTAGGGCAGAGAGACTTTCTCCCTCTAGAAGTGCTGAGAATGTTCAGTATGTTTCCAGCCTCCCTTGCAGCTAGTCACAGGCATATAAGGTAGGCTCTGCCAGTTGGAGCTAGTAACACAAAAAGAAAAAGAGGGAGGTCGCCTTTGGCTGTAGGATTAAACTCCATGCGGGAGA
>NW_011896306.1:0-1997 GCF_000151845.1 Pteropus vampyrus | reverse complement strand
TGGTCTGAGATGTAGTAGGTATTAAAAAAGGACTGTTTAGTGGATACATGAGTGAATGAATGAATAAACAAATTAATTGGTATTAATCCAGACTCCTTTGTGAAAAAATGACATACCCTTATGAAACAGTCAACTGATTTGGAGAGATTGAGTCTATTTTTTTTGGTACAGCATGATTCAGCCTATAACATTAGGGGGGAAAAAAAGCATACCTTTCATGTATTTCATTTTTAATTCCCCATCCTTTATGGCCTTATTTTTGAAGGTACAGTATACATCTTTATTGAATAAATCATGAACATATACCTTCCTATATTTTACTTCAAAAATTCCAGAGTTGAAGGGGAAGCAAGTGTGTATGAGGACCGTCAGTGCTAACGCTGAAAATTTATGATGTGTCTGACACTGTACTAACCATTGTATATGGATTATCTCATTTAAACCTCACAACATTTATGGCAGATACTAGTCTTATTCCCACTTTACAGATGAAAAAAAGTGAAACAGAGAAGTAACAGACCCAGGAACTAAACATTTGCCATGCCAAATGCCCAATTCTCAACTATTGTGCTACCTTGTTTTGGATGGAGTGATATACTGAATGAACATAAACATTTCTGATTCTTTTCCTGGCTGAGGATCTGGTCTGCCTTTGTAAATCTCTAGTTTCTGATCACACATGCCAACTATAAAACCCATGCAATACATGTTCTACTACAACTAAAATCTCACTGGCAAGTTCCTAACTCACAGTCCATGAAGGCTTAGTTATTCCTACATCAAATCCTTTATATCATTTCTCTTTTTGTTCTTCCCCAATTTCTATCACTTTTATTCTCCCAGCCTCAGTTTTGAAGAGCAACTAAATTACACAACAAAGAGAACGTATTTTCTCTACTGAGTAAATAAATTGGAATATAGTTTACTTTGTGTGTGTGCGTGCGTGTGTGTGGTGTGTGTGTGTGTGTGGAAAATTGTTATTTTCTAGAGCAATGTCAGGAGCTCATTTTAAAGTAACTTGTTCATAACATCAAATGAATGCTTTCCTCCAGCTATCTGAGTGAAATACCTCATTGGGAAAAGGAGAGATTGGCAAGTCCGTGGACACTAAAGCAGCCTTTGCCAAGTGAACCATTTTAGTTCTTGTGATCTGTAATTCAATTGCTCTCCCGTTTAACAAAACACCTGAGAAGGCTCCGAGACTCTTCTGGTAGGAGTGCTTTATGTGCCTGGTTTCAAAGGTGGTGAGCCGCACTGAAAAATCATTGAGTGACTGCATTTAATGACTTTGTCTCCGCAAGATACATAAAGGTGAGGAAAACTGGAATAAACAAGATGCTTCACTCCTTTGCTACTGTTTTTTCATAGGACTTTCCATTTCTGATTTGTTTAGCAGAGGAAAAGATTATAAATTAACACACTTGCTTTAAAAAGAATAATTTATAAATCCCTATTTCACAGATTAGGAGCATGAGATGCTGGGAAGATGTTTAGAATGACAACTGAGAGTTGATATAATATAACTCTGAATATCACAGACAGTTGTTGCATGGAAAAAAAAAAAAAGCTTGCCTATATCAGATTCTATAAGGTTTTCAATTTATGCATGATTACAATAGAAAAAGATGCCAAACTACTTAAGTGAACATTGTAAAATATTATGGATCATTAAATTGTAAGTGATTAAGCTATAGAAATTAAAATGAAAGATTTTAGCAAGAACTCAAGTAATTTCCAAGGATCATAAATAAAAGGGAGAAAAACAAAAAGGAATTTGAATCGCAAAATGTTAAGGCTACCTAAAGTTTCCTTTTAAACAGTTATTTTGGCTCTCTAGTTTTTAAAATATAGTTTAGATTAATCCAAATTGATTTTGAGTTGGATCTCTAAATTTGGATATTTTATACAAGATAAGATGGTGTTCGATAGCAATTTTAAATCGCCCATTAGCTTTGAAGAAAGGAAGATTAGTTTGCATAGAAGTGTAACTAAGTTTA
>NW_011896305.1:3455-5348 GCF_000151845.1 Pteropus vampyrus | reverse complement strand
ACATAATAAACAGTTCCTTTTAGTAAAACTTTCTTAAATCAAATTAAGAATCTGAATTATAGAATTTTAAAAAATTTCTATTTTTCCATTAGAGTTGCTATTCAATATTATTTTATATTAGTTTCAGGAATATAGCTTGGTGATTAGACATTTATGTAACTTACAAAGTGATCCCCCTGATTCGTCTAGTACCCACCTGGCACTAAATATAGTTATTACAATATTATTGACTATATTCTCTATGCTGTACTTTACATCCCCATGACATTTTGTAACTACAAATATGAACGTAATCCCTTCACCTTTTTTATGCAGCCCCCCAAACCCCCTCCCATCTGGCAATCACCAGTTTGTTCTCTGTATCTATGAGACTGTTTTCATTTCGTTTGTTCATTTGTTTTATTCTTTAGATTCCACATATAAGTAAAATCATATGGTATTTGTCTTTCTCTGTCTGACTTATTTCACTTAGGATAATATCCTCTAGGTCCATCCATATTGTTGCAAATGGTAAGATTTCATTTTTTAATGACTAATATTCCATTCTATATATGTACTACTTCTTTATCCGATCGTTTGTTGATGGGCACTAAAGTTGCTTCCATATCTTGGCTACTGTAAATAGTGCTGCAGTGAACATGGTAGTATATGTATCTTTTTGAGTTAGTGTTTCAGTTTTTTTTTTTTTTTTTGGATAAATTACCCAGAATTGGAATTACTGGGTCATAAGGTTGTTCTATTTTTAGTTTTTTGAAGAACCTCCAAACTGTTTTCCATAGTGGCTGCACCAATTTGTGATGCCACCAACAGTGTACAAGGGTTCTCTTTTCTCTACATCCTCTCTAGCACTATTGTTTTTGATTTATTGATGATAGCTAGTCTGACAGGTGTGAGGTGATATCTGATTGTGGTTTTAATTTGAATTTCTCTGATGCATACAGGATCATGTCTTTTAATAAGCAGCGATAGATAAATTACACTGTTCTTCAAGGCAGGGAGAGGTGAAAGCTATAAAGTCCAAATTTAGAGGTCTACCTTTTACGAATTGGTACTCCAGAGAGATGGCTCAGCCAACCAAGAGCTAGCTGACTTCCAGTTGCCAGTGCAAAACTGAAAAATCCTTTGTTGCTAGAACACGTTGCTAGGGACAGAGGGCGCTGGTGTGGACGGGCAAGCTGATCGTCATGGGGCCACTGCGCAGCTACTGCCACTGTTGGTAAGTGTAGCCTTTACCGCGGCAGGAGCTAATGCCTCAAAGGACTTTAGAAAGCCATTTAGGTCCGTAGAGTGTCTCCTTGCCCAGATGGAAACTCTCAAACAGTCCTCACGAACTTTTGGTGGTAATAGTCTCAGTGTCCCTTTGCCATAATTGCTTCGTCGCATGTTTTTTGATGAGCCCCTGGCAGCGAGGTGCCCCTCAGCAGCTGAGCCGCTGAGTGCTCGTCAATGACAACAAATGAGATGACATCCTGACACATTGTACTTCACTCTTATATCAAAACGTTACTGTTAAAAACAACTTCATTTTTGTCATAAACACGTGGATTTGAAATTATGTCAAATCAATATACAGCACCTGGCAAGGAGCGTTTACAGACATGAGTTGCTCAGTGAACACGACACCAGGAAGTGCACAGGCCCATTTCGTGCAAGCCAGATCATTGTAGTAATTTCCATGGGTGTCTTTCCTGGGGGCATCCATTACCAAGGCTCTGCTATGAAAGGGAAGGTTGGACTATAAAGTATTAGTCTAACCTTAAACCAGTGAAATAGCAAGGCAGAATTATTCACAGAGTTTGCTCGCATCAGCATAATCTGAGTGAGCCATCTCCAAGGACAAGCCAAAACGAGCAGGAAAGGCGTGGGGATGAAATATAATCATTAGAAACAGAG
>NW_011896305.1:0-665 GCF_000151845.1 Pteropus vampyrus | reverse complement strand
AGTTAACTATCAGAACCTATGGACATCCAAAGCCATTGCTTTTTTTGTTGTTGTTATCACAGATGAGTACTTATGACTTTTTAATATCATAGGCATTTCCTCCGCCATCTCGCTCACTTTCCTTTTGAAGCGAGAAAAAAGCTCCTTAGGAGAAATTATGTAACTCTAGAAACAACAGCCAGCGCTGGAGACATCCTGTGACAGTGAAAAGTCAGATTCCAGATGGTGGGTTTTGATTCTCCAAAGCAGTGTGTGCAAGGAAGGGAGGGATTGGAGTCAGATCAGAAACTCATGAGAGATTTGCTGATCTCTCTCCCTGCACAGTTAAAAGTTCAAGGCAGGCAGCTGACAAAGGCTCTGGGGGCCAGGTCAAGGCGGGCAGCACCTCTGGCTTCATCTGCTGAGCAAGCAGCAGCCCTCCTACTTTCAAGGGCCTGGTCTATTCTCCTTCCTGATGCTCTCGCTAATGTTTACCGACGAGCATCTGAGATGGGACAAACAGGACGGGGTCTTTGGAGAAGAGAGTTTATTTATTTATTTATTTCCCTTTTTGTGCAGTCTGACTATGTCGCATGAGTAACTTCTGGATTTTTGACATTTGACCTCTTTTATCCCCCCACCCCCTTTAAAATATGAAGTAACTTCTCCTTTCTCTGTTTTGGTTT
>NW_011896304.1:0-5092 GCF_000151845.1 Pteropus vampyrus | reverse complement strand
CCCCGCCAGGAAGGACGGGCCGGAGGAGGGGCGTGGACCGAGGCGGGGCAGGGGCCGCTGTCCTGCCCCGGTGGAGGCCCCGCGGACAGAAGCAGCAGGGCGGCTGTCGCCCCGTGTGCGCGCCGCCCCCATCTGCCGTCGCACCGGCTGCGGGTCCTCGGCTGCACCCTGAGCTGCAGGGGCAGCTGATCCCACGACCTCGGCTCCTCTCAGCCAGGAAGTTACTGTGTAGGGGGAGCCCGCCCCCTGCCCTGGCACCCGAGGACAGCTCTGCGTTCACCTCATTCATTCATTCACTCATTCGTTCTGCCACCTCTGGCCCCAAAAGCAGACTGGCCCCTGGCGCTGACCTGCGACCACATCTTGAGGCTGGCTGAGTCTGCCTGGGTCCGTTTCCATTTCAGCTCTCCCTCTGACGCTGGGAGGGGGTTTCAGAGGGGCTTCAGGAGTTTGGACAGGGCCACACACACAGACACACACAGACACACTCACAGACACACACAGACACGTACAGACACACAGACACAGATACATACACAGAGACACACGCACGCACGCACGCACACACATGCACGCACACACACACGTCAGTTCTGAGCTGCTGCCTACATCCCAGCACGTCTGGGGTCTGTGCAGGATTACAGGGGGAGCCATGCGGGCTGCAGGCCGAGGGCACCAGCAAGACCCCTGGGCTCACGTGGCCCCGTGGCCCCGCATGGGCAAGAAGCCCATCTGCACGGCAGGGAGGCAGCTTCCAACTAATCAGCACACCCAGAGTGGCTTCCGGGCCGCACGATGCCTGCAGTCAAAAGACCCTGCACGGGTTCGTAGATTGTCCCTTGGTAGTTACAGACCAGCGTGACTGGCAGAGCTGAGGGCCTCCAAAGATGTCCCCAGCCTCACTCTGGCACCTGTGACGATGTTTCCTTACTGGGCAAAGGGGACTTTGCACATGTGACTGGATGAGGGACGCAGAGATGGGACGATGACTGTGGATTTGGCAGGCAGGTCCAGAGTCACCCCACAAGCCCTCGGAGGCTGATGTCGGAGAGGAGGCAGCCAGCGCTGCTGCAGGGGCCTCGTGGGAAGCGCGACCAGGTCCGCAGCTGGCCCGGGAGCGGCCAGCGGGGAGGACACTTCAGTCCTACAACCCGAGGGACAGAATGTGACCGACGACCACAATGAGCTTGGATGCAGATGTTCCCCAGGGCCTCTGACAAGAGCCCACATCGGTCGCGTCCTTGATGGTGGCTTTGGGGAGCCCTGAGCAGACCCCCCGGCTGCCGAGGCTCGTGTCCCAAGACAACAGCGAGAGGCCGTCATGTCCGTAACCATTTGTTTCAGCGGCGACAGGATCGATGCATGCGGCTGTGCAAGCTCCCAGCGTCGGCCACCGCAGAACTAGAGCCGACGGGACTTCTTACTCATCGAAAGGCAGGCCCGAGCGGGAGGGAAGAATGCGGGACTTTGGCCCGGACACTCGAATACTCTGTCACTGACCAGAGGGCAGGGCACAGTTTAGGGCCAGGTGTGGCCTGCCGGGGGCTCGTTCCCTTGGCCGCACCCAGCAGCCCTCTCTGTGGTGCTGAGTACGCCGTGGGGTCGGTGAGTCGGGCTTCGGGAAGACAGCACGCTGCACGTGACGGACTCATCTGGGGACCCTGAGAAGGAAGGCAGGGCGCATACGGTCACCCGAGGCCTGCACGTGGGTGGAGAAGGAGACAGGTCCATCCACAGATGCCAGTCACTCGAGCCATTGGGTCGGGGGAGGGTCAGGGTGCACAGAGCAGGGGAAACGGAGAGGGAGGGATCGCTGAGCTGCGAGGGGAACCGAGGAAGGAAGGTTCTGGAAGAACGGGTTTCAGGAAGGACATGGAAAGGCTAACAAGAGTGTATCCCCCAGAACTTTATGCCGATGACGCTCAGCGAGACGAACCGGACCGGAAAGACACGTCAGCGAAGCCGACACACAGTGAACGGAAGACCCCAGCAGAGTCCCATGCCGGCCCAACGAGACGGCGTCAGGAACGAAACAGCCGCAGACGAACAGCGGCCGCAAACACACGCGGGAAAGCCGTTGGCAAAACATGAGCAGACCGAGCCCAAGGACGCACCCAGCACCGGGCGGCACACGCGCCCCAGGTGCGGTCTTCCAGAAGTGCAAGGCGGGACCGGCACTTGAAAGTCAATCCAAGCAACCCAGCTCTTAATCGACGACAGAGAAACTGCGTGAATATCCTAACAGATACCACGGAAGGAGGGGTACGTCCAAAGGCGACCCCAGGGCTGGCTCTGCGACCTCCAGACACAGCTGTGAAGACGGCGAACGGGTGGTCGAGAGGAGTCTTAGCTCCACGTTCCCCACCTCTGCTCTCCCCTCCCATAGCCGACAATTCAGAGACCTTCTCCTGGTCCCACAGTCTTTTCCTGTGTCCCCAAAACCCGCAGGCCACTTTGCAAGCCGTCTTCTGTCACCCGCTGCCGAGGCGTCTGCCCGAAGGCACGCAGGAGCCGCTTGGCTCGGACGCGTCCCCTCTGCAAGTGGATGAAGCAGCAGGTATTCCGAGAGGGAGCAGGACCTGCCTGCACCACCACGAGGTGACAGAGGCGTGGGTGACCTGCTTCTCCGTTCAGGGGAAGGGCGGAGTGGCCCTGAACCCCAGGGTGACCTTGGAGGGGCCACGTCCTGAGGCAGCTGACAGTGACCCCGGGGGGCACAGTCCGTGATGCAGCATTTCCGGGCTTACACGTGGCTGTGGGTGCCGTGTGGCGGGGCTGGGGGAGGAGGACAGCGGAGGGAGCACGCAGTCCCCCCGGGAACGTTGAAGCGATTCCGGGAGATACGCTTTGGGAATCATGCAGTTGACAAGGGCCTCCTGACCATGGCCTTTGCGTGTCGTCCAGTCACGGCCGCCTGTGGTTCTGCCCCTAATGACGGCATCACGGAGTCAAAAGCGGCTCGTGCTGTGAGCAGCAGCTGCCATGGAGGCTTCGCTGCTGGCATCTCCCCGATGTTAAATCCACCAGGAAGTCCCCCGGGAGGTCACAGCGAGTGAGCACAGAGTGGCTGAGGGTCGACAGGGACAGCGTGGGGTGGGGCCCGATGAACCGTCTGTCACATAGCCACCCCTTCGAAGCAGATGTCACCCATCCCGGAAGAAAGAGCCTCGCCCGTGTCTTCATCATCGGTTTGCCGCTCCCTCCCCACTGCTTTGGTTTCTAGGGCCTTCCGGGAGCCTCGTCACAGGGCCGGACGCACAGACTGGGCGCTGCCGAGGACTACCTTCTGTCCACCTCGGGAGATGCCGCCTCTGGCCCCCAGCCGTCCTCGCCCCCCGTGCAGACACCCGCTTCTGCAGCAGAGAGCAGGGAGCCCGCCGTGCCCCGTTTCTCCCCCAGTGTTCAGGCCCCGGCCGGAACCAAGCTGCACGGACTCTCTCAGCCGGGCACAGGTGGCATTCGGGTCACTCGCTCTGTGGGACGGGGCCTGTGCTGTGCATCAGGACCCGATGTCTGGTCACCCGTCCACTGCCTCCCACTGCGACAACCAAACACTTCTCCAGACGTCGCTGGTTGTCCCCTGAGGAACAGCAGCACATCCCTCGGTTTAGATCACTTCTAGGACAAGTAGGAAGGTGGGTGGGTGGCTACAGATGATAGAAAGATAGATAGATAGATAGATAGATACATAGATAGATAGATAGATAGACAGACAGATACATAGATACATAGATATAGATGATAGACGATGCACTGGATGGATGGGTGAATGGATGGATATATAGGTAGACAAATGACAGATAAGAGGTGACAGATATGTTAGGCATCACAGGTGGTGATAAATATAATACAATTGAGCAATGGATCCAACACATAGGTGGACAGATGATTGGGCGATGATAGAGATGATGGGCAGAGTCTGACAGCAAAGGCATCGTTGACATTTGGGGTTAATCCAGTGTCGGCCGAGGGGCGCCCTGCGCCCTTCAGGGGGTTGAGCACCGTCCCTGTGGTCTCCCCCCATACCCTGCCCCCAGGCTGACCGCAGACAAAGTGTCCAGACTTCACCAGATGTCGCCTCCGGCACGGGTCCCTATTTTTGCGCAGGCTCCCCAGCACCAGTGCGCGCTTGTTCTCATCCTCGGAAGGACACCCCGGCTTTGTCGAGGGCTCCCGTGTCCCGGCCGCGTGCTCGCGGTGGCTTCCAGGCTTCATCTCGTCCCTCCGCACGGCGCGCACGGCGTGCACAAGCGTCCTCATTGCACAGGAGCACACGGACAGGTCCTGCGAGTCAACCTCGAGCTGGGGACGCCGACGCGCATGGGGAGAGGGGGACCCCTCCGCGCTCTGCGCACCTCCCAGCTCGCTGCGCCCCAACCTCAGCGCTTCGGCGGGGCTGGGACTGGGCGTGCGGCTCCGGCACACGCTCTGGGCGCCCACGCGGGAACAGGCCGCAGTGGGGGAAGAGCGGTGACCGTGGGTCTGCGTGTGGTAGGGGCGGGGCGCCCTCTGCCACCTGAAACAGCCCCGAGCCTCCCAGCAGCTCCCCGAGCGGGAGCTGGGACAGTGGGATGCTGAGCGCAGAGGCGCGTGCGCAGACCAGGGCAGGGGGTCCCCGTTCTTCTGCCAGACGCGCAGCATCCCCGAGATAAACCGCACGCAAAGCAGAAACCCTGCCCCCCTTCTCTGTCCGAACCCCTCCCCTCCCCGTTCGGAAACGGGCCTTTTCCCGCCTCCCGCACGGAAAACTTCCAAAACTTCCAGAACTTCAAGAAGTGTCTGTTTTTGTTTGCACATGAAATCCGGTGTGAATAATGCCACAGGCAGGAGAGTTAGGCGTGGGTGACACAGAGGCGTGGATGACACACGAGGCGCGTGCTCTCGGCAAGACAGATAACTGCTCTCATTTTTTCTCCATTCCGTGACTCTGCGGCGGACGTGCTGGCGTTCCGGTGTGACTTCTGTGCACGTCGGTCACATGCGGAGCAACAGTTTCGGGTGAAGACACCGGCGGTGCCGTCGTGACATAAATGTCCCCCCTGTGTCGGATCGTGCATACTGGCTGTCCTCGGGCATCCGTCAGAGTCCCCCA
>NW_011896303.1:1964-3560 GCF_000151845.1 Pteropus vampyrus | reverse complement strand
CCCCCAGGCACCCGCGCGCCCGCGCCTCGGCAGCCACGCAGACGCCACGCGCCAGCAGCTGCACCCGGGCCCGGCCCCGCGACACCGACGACGAGGAGGAGGAGCCCGACCCCTACGCCTTCATCGTGCAGACGGCGGAGATCGCGGAGATCGCCCGGTGAGCTCCTCACAGCGCGAGGAGCCGTCTGCGGGGCCTCCTGGGGGCCCCGAGCCCTGAGGGCAGGGACGGTGGGGCCGGGGCCTCCCAAGTGCCCTTTAGGGATGCGTGTCCGGTGGTGGCGGTTGGATGAGTGGCTGGCTGGTTGGCTGGAGAGTTCAATGGTGGTTGGGTGGATGGACTGGACAGACGGATGATGGATGGGTGGGTTGATCTGGATATGACTGGCGGGTGGGGGGGCCTCTGGTGCGAACAAGGTGGCCACCAAGATTTTCGTGAAGATGAAGTCTGCCGTGGGGTCGTCAGCGGAGGGATGTCTTGCAGGGTAGGGGCTGGGGAGGCTGCGTGGAGAGGTGGGCGGGGCTGAGAGGTCTTCCCTTGAGCAGTGGTCAGTGCCGCGCTGGCTGGGCCTCTAGAGGGGCAGGGGGAGTCCTGGGGCTGGGGGACAGCGAGGATGCTGGCCTTGAGCCTGTGAGGTGCCCGGAAGGAGGGGCCAGTGTGGGGAATGGGGACATGGGCGTCCGCAGCACAAGGACAGGCCCCAGGCTGTGGGCAGCACGTGCGTGTGCAGAGAGGACCTGGGAGCAGACGAGGGCCAGGGCCGCAGTGCTGGCACGGCCGCGGGGTGGGGTCGCCTGTGCAGTGGCGACAAAGCCTGAGGAAAGGAGGCAGGGCAGAGGGTTCCGGGAGGAAGCCATGCACCTGGGTGGGGGGTGAGGTGTGGAGAAGGGAGGCCGGAGGAGGAGCTGCAGGGCCCTGTGGGGACAGGCGTGGGTTACTGTCCATCTCCAGGATTGGGAGGTACGTCCTGTGTTCTCTCGATGTAGGAGGGTTGGGTCCTGGCGAATGACCCCCGTCTTGAGGGGGCCGAGGACAGCCCTGGTGGGGACAGAGCCTGGGTGGCTGTGCTGGGCAGGAGCTGGAGGTGCCTCCGGGGTTGGCTGGGCCCTGAGGTTGAGCAGAGCTGGGACAGCCAAGGGCAGAGACATGGTCCTCAGTGGGTCTGGGGGCCAGCCCTTTGGTGACATAGGCGTTGCAGGGCCAGGAAGTGTGAGGGTGGAGCCTGTTCCCCCACAAGTGAGCCGAGGGTTCCAGGGGTGCGGAGCGTGCTGGTCGTGGGCTTGAGGTGCTTTGGGGACTGGTGCTGGAGACTCAGCTTCATAGGCAGCACAGCACGGGGAGTTGCTCCTGGTCCCCCACTGGCCTCTGTCCCCCCACTGGCCTCTGTCCCCCCGCTGGCCTCTGTCCCTTTCTGGGTGGCCTGGGAGCTCCTCTACACTGTGGGGAGGTCCCTCGCCTTTCTGGGTTGTCCCGCCCAATTCTGACCCTTGTCTGGGACCCCTGCCTCGGTTTTCCTACCCCCACGTGTCTAATGGCAGCCTGCTCAAGGGCCTGTGGGCGTCCCTGACCACCCACGCTGCCCAGGCCCTGCCCCAGCT
>NW_011896303.1:0-711 GCF_000151845.1 Pteropus vampyrus | reverse complement strand
GACCCCACCAGCGTGGGAGCCCTGACGGGAAATGAGGGGCCGGGGAGCCCCTACTGCTTAGTGAACACCCAGCCAGGCCCCAGTCAGACACGAACGCGTGCATGTGAGCCAGGGCCCTGCGGGCTGCCGTCTTCCATGTGTCCCTGGCTCCCGCAACCAGACAGTGAGCCTGGGACAGCCAGAGCCCCAGGACGATCCGGGCCACACCCCACCCCACCCCTGCTCCCGCATCCCCCAAGTCCTCAGCCCTCACCCATGCCGGGCAGAGACAGACTGCGGGCCAGCCAGCCCAGGTCCTGCTCTGGTCCTCAGTTTCCCTGGGCAGAGGAGGGGCGACGTGAGCTTCCCGTAGCAGGTGGGGTGGTCTGGGGGGTGCTGCGCCCTGGTCCTATCATAACAGGCCTCTGCTGTTCTCGGGGGACAGGATCCTTTTCCAGAACACGGGGCGTGCGTGGGAGGACCTGGAAGCCAAGATCAACGCAGAGAATGAGGTGCCCATCCTGAAGACGTCCAACAAGGTGAGGCTGGTGGTGCCTGGGGCACGCGGGGGCACGCGGGGGCACGCGGGGGCACACAGGCTCCGCCTGACCCCGGGGCGCAGCCCACCTGCGACAGGGCGGGGGAGCTGGCCCAAGCGGGAATGCCAAGGCTCCCAGAGCCCTGGAGCGCGGGACGCTTGGTGGCCCGCCCGGCCTGCTCCAGCGTGCCCCC
>NW_011896302.1:5469-6838 GCF_000151845.1 Pteropus vampyrus | reverse complement strand
GGGGGGGGGCCCTACTCCACCTCCCACGCCCCAGGGAGGAGCAAGAGGCCATCTCTGCCTGTGGGTGGCCCCGTGGGAGGTGGAGGGCTGCCATTAGAGGAGTGTTGGGGAGGTAGGGGCAGGCGCCTCCCAGAGGGCGTCACCTGCTCTCAGGCAGTCACTGGCCCTGGAGGTGATGGGCAGTGTCTGGAAAGCTGCGCTGAGGGAGCTGGAGGGGACGGCCAGGCCTAGCACTCCCACTGAAGACAGCCTGGCAAACCAGAATGGGGGCGTCTGGCGTTCCCCTCGCACGGTCCCCACCCAGGTCTGGGAAGATGGAGAGGTGGGGTTGGGGGTTCAGAGAGAACCTGGCACCTTCTGGCGTCTTGGAAAAGCTGATCCCCAAGGACACCCAGCCCTGGCTGTGCTGCCCCCAGAAGGCCGCTCAGAGACCAGGAGTGGGTGTCAGGGCAGAAAGGAGACTCCTGGAGGCCATCCTGGAGGGCAATTCCTGAAGGAGGCGCCGCCCCAGGCTGGATGCCGGGGGAGGGCAGGGGGTGGGGGCCTCCGAGGAAGCAACGATAGCACCACCAGGCTCCAGGGCGGGCGGGAGAGGCCAGGCCTCTGGGCCTGCAGACCAAGGCTGGGAGTCGCCTGTGGGAAACAAGGGCAGGGAGAATGACCCATGACCTCCAGGGCACAGGAGGTAAGGCAGCTCTGGGTCCCTCTGGGCCTCAGCCCCTCCCCTGAATGCCCAGGGGACATACAGGTGCCCTGACTGCAGGACGTGGTACCTTTGAGGGCCTCGCTGTGGGCGAGGACAAACGGGATTTCTGCCCAGCCCCTCACCTCAGTCCCACCTGCCCAGCCCCGCTCCCCGGCCAGGGCGGGGCCAGGTGGGCATCATACGAAGACCTTGGCCAGGGCGTCGGCACCCGCACTGGCGACGAGGGCCTTGGTGGGGTGGCAGGCAACAGCATGGATGGCCTCCTCGTGCTTCTTGCGGTGGGCCGTGATCTCCTGCACGCACGTTTTGTTGTCCAGGCTCCACAGACGAAGGGAGCAGTCGTGGCCTGCGCAGGTGTGGGAGCAGGACGGGCTGTCACTGGCGGCGGCTCCCTGGCTGCTCGCTCGGACCAGCCCTGAAACCCGCAGCTGGCCTCTCCAAAGGCCTCGCAGTTGGGTGGGGACTCAGTCCTCCCTTTGCCCACCTCTGCCTGGTCACCTCGTGACGTCCCTGCCTGTCATCAATCCATCTAGCCACCCAGTATTTACTGAACATCTGTACTGGGCCCTGGGGCACAGTGAACGATCAAACCTCCCCGCCCGTGGTGTTGACGCTGCGGTAACGAGAAAACAGGATCAGCACTGCCAGGTGGTCAGGAGTGCG
>NW_011896302.1:0-1199 GCF_000151845.1 Pteropus vampyrus | reverse complement strand
TGAGGCAGTGAGAAGCCCTCTGGTGCCGACTGAGCCTCGAGTCACCAAAGCCACAGGAGAACGTGAAGGAATGCAGACCCCTGCCCCAGGGCCCCCTTACCGCTGCTCCCCCGGGACTCCAGGGTGAGGAGGGCACTGCCAGCTTCCAGGTCATACAGGATGGTGTCGCCAGAGCGGGAGGAAGCCACGATGTGGGCAGGCTCGGTGCTGGTGAAGGCCACTGAGGTGGGGACCCCATGATCTGAGGGAGGAGGGAAGGCTGCGTGAAGGGCTGGTCCCACCTGGCACTGGCGCACAGGGGTCACGCGCCTCTCGCGCCTCTAGCTCTATCTGGCTCCATGCGAGGTGTTGGGGTCCCCGTTACCCCTGTCCTCTCACTCACCGCTGGCTGTGGGGAAGGTACAGAGACAAGTGGGGCTGCTGCTGCTGGGGTCCCAGATGCGAACAGTGCCATCGGCGGAGCAGGAGGCCAGGCGCTGGGAGGTGGGACTGAAGGCCAGGCCCCACACGGCGTCCCCGTGGCCCTCCAGGACGTGGCTCAGCACGCTTGGGTCTGGACGCCCCGAAGAGAGGAGAGGGACTGCGTCAGGGACGCCAGCCCCATTCTGCACAGCTGGCCACCCATTCACCCATTTCACATCCAAGACTCAGAGCTGTCACCAGTGCAACCTGCCCTGGCAGCCGCTCCCACTCTGACCACTGGCCCCTCTGCAAGATCTCAGGCCTCTGAGGAAAGCCCAGCTTAGAGCTCCAGAGGGTGGGGACGGCCCTCTGTTCCCTGCCACCCCCAGGGCCTGCAGTAGAGCCTGGCACAGCATGGGCGTCCAACACGTGACTTTTAGGACGTACGTCAGGAGAGCGGCAGCGGCCCTGGCCCGAGGCCCCCTGCAGCCCGCAGCTTGCGCTCCGTGGGCCGGCCCTGCGCTTGGTCCCTGCAGTCTCTTCTGCCCATGTGCACCAGCCCAGTCTCTCCAAAGGCCACTCCCACCGCTGCCTCCCCGGTCGGTCGCTCGAGTCCACAAAGGGGGCTCTGGCTGGGCCCTGCTGACACCCAGCGTGTGGCAGCTTGTTTGGCCCGGAGTTCACACTGCCAGGGCCTGACCCCTGCCTGACCTTTCACGGGGTGACACTGTCCTCGGGAAAATGACATTATGTCCCTTGAGGGGAACACAGACCTCTAAACTTTGCCCTGACAGGAT
>NW_011896301.1:3375-4396 GCF_000151845.1 Pteropus vampyrus | reverse complement strand
AGGGGTCGTGGCGCTGGAGGTGGGGTTCCAGTCCCAAACAAACATGGCTTAAAGGAAAGGGGTGGTAGCTGCCCGGAGGGAGGGCTGAAGTGTGCACAGTGGGTCTGAGGACGTGGGTCTGGAAGGGCTTCCTCTTCCCACTCCTCAAGGACCGCTGGGGCTCCCTGGGTTTTCAGGGACCCACTGGCTTAGGTGGCAGGCCCTTGGCAGAGGACGGGTAGGGAAGAGGAAGACCAGAGAAGTATCAGAGCTTCTGCGGAAAGGCCAGAGACGTCCCCCTCTCCAGGAGGGTAAGGCCTTGGACAGTGATGGCAGTTCTTGCAGGAGTAGGGACCTAGATTGTCCCCCTGAACTTGAACTTCTGGGGACTGCTTGATTTGGAGGTCTCCCCTACCTTGTTTCTACTAGGTCATCAGTGCCTTTTGCCGATGGTGAGCCCCTAGGACAGTGGCTGGTGTCCACATCCCCTCTATACATACAGGATGAGTTGCTGTCTCCACAGGTGACATGCACGGGCACATGCTTACACACGTCCACGAGTATGAGCACGCGTGCATGTGCAGCAGGGACACACGCACATATATGTTCATCTATAGCCTTGTGCCCATGAACACACATGGCCACACACACACACACACACACACTCCCATCACAGACCCGCACGTGCTCACACCCAGTGAGCCTCGTGCCTCGCCCCCCCACTGTTTCCTGACTCCTTCAGCCTGGGGCCTCACCACATCTGGATCCTGATCTGCTGCTTCAGGCCGGGCTGCGGGCTCAGCATGTGGGCACGGCGGCGGGCACTGGACACGGTGACTGTCACCACACGGATCAGGATGCAGGTATTGGCCTGAAGACCTGGTGTCAGTGGGTGAAAGGGCCTCCCCTCCCTCCTGCATCCCTCCCCTCCAGGCCCCCAGGCCTCCCGCTCACAGTCAGGACGAAGAGCACAGGCCCCACGAAGGCCCAGATGGTGTCTGTGTGAACATTGAGCCAGCAGTGTCCAGGGGCCACGTAGTCA
>NW_011896301.1:0-1080 GCF_000151845.1 Pteropus vampyrus | reverse complement strand
CCATAGACCTCATGGCCTCTCAGACTGGTGGCCTGCCCAAACCTGTCACCCACTTGTGTCCCATCAGAGACGAGTCCCTCAGCCCCCAGTTGCCCAGCCCTTAGTCTCGACCCCCGCCCCAGCCCCATCTCCTCGTTGCCTCACTGTCTCCCTGGTCCAGGCCCCCTCCCCTGCAGTGCCCAGGCCGGGCCCACAGCCCCGTGATGTTCTGCCTCTGGCCCCAGAGGGCTCCCTCGTGGCAAATGTAGTATCTGCTTGACTCTTCCATACCTGCCTTCTGCCACTGGGATCAAATCTAAGCCTGACATTGTAGACCCTGTGTGACCTAACCCACCCCCACCTTGTTCCCCGACCCTCTTCCACTCCTGGGCCTTGCACTGGAGGCTCCAGACCCGTCGAAGTTCCAGAAGATAACAAGTCTGCCATTTCTGGCCTCCTTGCCTTTGCTCGGACCAGCTCTCTGCGTGGAGTGCCTTTCTGCTCACCTCCTGTCCATCCTTTAAGTCTTGGTTCCGACATCTCTCCCCCTACTCCCAAGCACTTACCTGGACGTCGTACACCTGCAACAGGATGGCAAAGTTGGTGCTGTGGTTGCAGAAGCAGGCGGTAGAGTCCTGGTACAGGGCAGCCACAGAGCAGCCAGTGGTGGCCCAGGAGCCCCCTGTGTCTGGGCTGGCAGGGGGCAGGGAGCAGAAGGGCTCTTGAGATGGGTTGGACATGGAGGTGGGGGAAGTAGGTGACAAGCAAGGGAAAGCCTCTCCCCAAAGCCTGGGGTCCCTCAGTGCCCTTCCTCTAACCAGCTATGTGACCTTGGGTGAGTCACTGCAGTTCCCTGGTCCTCAGATTCCCATCTGTAAAATGTACTTAACATTCTCAGGAATGGTAGGACGATGGGGCCGATAGCAGTGACGACCACTCGTTAATTACATTCATTATTAAGCAACAACGACTGATGTTCACTCCCTCAGTTAAAGTCCAGGTGAGAGGAGCTTGGTAATCCCTGTACCCTCCTCTGCCCCTTCAAATGCCCAAGGGCTCTGGACGAAGCATCAACTCTAATGTTTATTTGACAGATGAGTC
>NW_011896300.1:2101-4704 GCF_000151845.1 Pteropus vampyrus | reverse complement strand
ACACTTGTGCTGTTTCTCTTTTAAAATTTTTGAATTCTGTTTACTTTTTGAAAATCTTTTTGAGGTATAACATACATTCAGAACTTGCACAAATCTTAAGTGTACATACGATGAATTCTGATATATGTATATACCTGTGTAATTACCATCTGGATCAAGATATAGAACATTCCCAGTGCTCAAAAGGCTCTGTGGTGCCTTCTTCCAGTCAACAACCCCTTCCAAAAATAATCTTCTAAAAGTCACAGGTTTTTTTGGACAGGTGACCTTGCCTCTTCTTGAACTTCATATAAATGGAATTATATGATGTGTATTCTCTTGTATCTGTTCTCTTTAGTTTATAATCTATAAGAAATATTCATGTTGTCACTATGTAGTATTTCATTGTATGAATATACACTATTCTACTGTGATGGACATTTTGGTTGTTTCCAGTTAAAATATTTGGTGGTGCTTTTTTTCTTTTTTAAATAAATTTGTTTTTCATGAAGACCGAATGTATGGTTTTATTCTCTAATATTTTGCATGTTGTTATTTGATGTACATTTTTATTTTCACCTCCTGTAATACTTTTAACATTTCGATTTTCTTAGTGAAAGCAACTCTTACTGTGTATGTTTGCCTTCCCTCTAACATGATTTCTTTCCCACATTTTTACCTGTGGTACTTTACCCATTAGTAAAAGGAAAAAACTGAAGCAGTGAGTTAATTGGAAAGACAGAACTTCAGAGTGTTTAAGCCTTTCTAGAGAGCTAGTGCAGTTACTTCCTTCGACAGATGTGCGCCAAAGGCATTGCATGACTTGTCTGGCCAGTCAGTGATAGAGCTGGGCCCACGTGCCGATTGCCTTTCATAGAGCTGTTTCACGTGCCATGTTACTCCCTTGAATGGGTGGGGAAAGGCCAAAGGATTTCCATGTGAAGCAAAAAAGAAAAATTATTTAATCTTTCCAAAACATAATTTGGAAATAATATTAAGCTTCAACAGTGTAATATTTAACTCAGTTAGTCCATTCTGAGACATTTATTGTAAAGAAATAATCTAATACAGATCTGCAAAGCACAGCCAGCAGGTCTATCAGGCCCACCACATATTTTTATACAGTTTGCAAACCAAGAATGGTTTTTTTTTTTTATCTTTTTCAGTGGTTAAAAAAATCAAAAGAATATTTTATGACATATGAACATTATATGAAATGTAAATATCAGTGTTCATAAATAAAATTTTATTGGAATAGTTGAGTAGTTGTAACAAAGAACATATGGCCCACAGAGCATAAAATATTTACTTATCCAACCCTTTATAGAAAAAGTTTGCTGACCCTAGATGTAAAAGGAGGAAAAATTTTGCTTGAAAACATTTACTGAAGCATTTTTCATAATAATAAATAATAGCATGAAAATGTTAAATAATGATATGGTTATTTAAATTATAATTTAATAAATTTGTTACTCAACTGTTAAAATTATAATTCTAAAAACTATACACCAAAATAAAAATTCTTATTGAGAGGTTTAAAAGGAAAAAAAAAAATCCTTGATTCTTCATTTGCGTGAACATAAGACCAAAAATAATTTGCAAAAATAATCATGGCTATAGTGTTGGGGCCATCAATAATTTCTGCAACATTCCTGTAGTATTTTTATTTTAATTTTTTGTATTTTAATGAGGAGTAAAAACTGCACTAACTTGTTCAGCATCATTAGGGAATGTGATATTTTACTTAATCAAATGTTCTGAATGATAGTTACAATATATGAACTACCATTATTCAAGAACTTCTAGAATGGTAGGTTGGGAGGGTCCTCAATATTCTCTACTTTAGTACCTGCATATTATAGATGAGGGACTGATATTCAAGCTTAAAAAAATACAATAAAATTCATTCTCTTAAAACTTAGGCATTTGTTAGTAAACGCATTGAGAGTAAATGAATTAACTTGAATAACATATCAATATGGTAACTATGTTTCAAAAACCAGATTCTCCCCAGCTCTGAAGTTAAATTGGGCTTAATTTAAATGATTAAATTCACAGTCTGATCTCACCCCACTGTTCCATACCAATTTCCCAGTCCTTCTCTGCATAAGCCCCCACTTCTTCTACCAAGACTGATTGTTTTCCCTGATAACTATGAAATGTTCCTTGCATATCCATATCTGTTCTTTAGCATTCATGGTCCTTGACTCTCAATTGGTGCTTAGCCAACATCGGTTTGTATCCTTAGACGGCTGTCTTCATTTTCTATTGCTGCTATGTCAAATTACCACAAACTTGGTGGTTTAAAATGGTATAAATTCATCATCCTGCAGTTCTGGAAGTCAGAAGACTAAAATGTTTCTTCATGTACTAAAACTGAAGTTTCCACAGAGCTGTACTCCTTCTGGAGGTTCTAGGGAGAATCCCTTTCCTTGGCCAGCTTCTGAAGGCCACCTGCATTCCTTCCCTTCCTTCATTTTCAAAGCCAGCAGCATATATCGTCAAGTCTCTCTGACTCTGACCCTCCTATCTACTCGCTGTAAAGACCCTCGTGATTACATTGGACTCACTTTGGATAATCTCCCCATTAGGTCAAGATCTTTAACCTAATTACATCTGCAAAA
>NW_011896300.1:0-2051 GCF_000151845.1 Pteropus vampyrus | reverse complement strand
CATTGAGAGTAAATGAATTAACTTGAATAACATATCAATATGGTAACTATGTTTCAAAAACCAGATTCTCCCCAGCTCTGAAGTTAAATTGGGCTTAATTTAAATGATTAAATTCACAGTCTGATCTCACCCCACTGTTCCATACCAATTTCCCAGTCCTTCTCTGCATAAGCCCCCACTTCTTCTACCAAGACTGATTGTTTTCCCTGATAACTATGAAATGTTCCTTGCATATCCATATCTGTTCTTTAGCATTCATGGTCCTTGACTCTCAATTGGTGCTTAGCCAACATCGGTTTGTATCCTTAGACGGCTGTCTTCATTTTCTATTGCTGCTATGTCAAATTACCACAAACTTGGTGGTTTAAAATGGTATAAATTCATCATCCTGCAGTTCTGGAAGTCAGAAGACTAAAATGTTTCTTCATGTACTAAAACTGAAGTTTCCACAGAGCTGTACTCCTTCTGGAGGTTCTAGGGAGAATCCCTTTCCTTGGCCAGCTTCTCAAGGCCACCTGCATTCCTTCCCTTCCTTCATTTTCAAAGCCAGCAGCATATATCGTCAAGTCTCTCTGACTCTGACCCTCCTATCTACTCGCTGTAAAGACCCTCGTGATTACATTGGACTCACTTTGGATAATCTCCCCATTAGGTCAAGATCTTTAACCTAATTACATCTGCAAAATCCCTTTTGCCATTAAGGTAACATATTCATAGATTTCAGAGATTAGGATGTGGACATCTTTGGAGGGCAATTATTCTGCCTATCACAGTAGGTTGCTGTTTCTTTGTAAAATACGTTTTAATTTTTTCTCTTTATAATAGTAATAAAATGTGTTTATTGTGTTCAGTTTAGAAAATGTAACTAAGGAAAAAGGATGGGAGGAAGGGAGGAAGGAAGGATGGACCCATACACCCAAAGGCAACATTTTAATATGTATCCTTTCTTTTTCCTACCTTGATGTGTAATAATTTTGTTTCAAAAGTCATTTCTTGTAACTGTATATTCATTTTGTTTATATATAGAGCGAGCAGTAGGCAATTTTTGCACATATATTTTCATAGCCCTTGGTATATTATATAGCAGCCTTTCAGTAGACATTTGTTGTTTGATATTAAGTAGATGCTGAGAAATTGATGGGTTTTCTCAAATAATTAACTTTACATTGAGGAATTGATTTAAGCACTGTGATAAACTGATCTCACCTCCTGTGTTTTGATTCGTTATCTCTTAATAAAATTTTCCTCTTATTTCTACCTGTCAATAATCCCCAGACCATTTCTTATTTAACAGTTCAAATCAATTCATGCAGTTCATTTCCTTTCAGCCTTTGAGCTGGGACAGTCATACTAATGACTCCCCTGCACTTGTTGCAAAAGAACTTTCCTGGAGTGCAGGCTGCCCACTGCAGTGATGTGCTATTCAGGAAGCCAGCCATCTGAGTCACTTCGGAGGTGTTCAGAGAAACCTGAGGAAAATAAATACCTGGGAGAATGAGAAGTAGATCTAACACTTCTTTTATAGAAAGAGAAAATTTTCTTCTAAATATTTAAAAAAATGAATACTACACTTACTCTAAAACTTATTTTCATATCTTTTATATGTTTCCTACTTTTAGAGGTTTATTAAACGTGATGCTTTCAGGTGATACTCCCTATAACACTCAACTGTATTCATTTGAGTTTGGAGAATAAAAGTCATTTGGGACATAGTCCAATGGAGTTTTAGTTTAAAGGAGCACGTGTCACTATTTAGGTGTCCTGATGATCTACCAATAATGGAACCCATGGATAGTATGGTCTAGAAGTGGTTTTGTTTTACATCAATACTTCGATAGTGTGTCCATTGTTCTTTTTCTTTTTTTCCCTTTTTTTTTTAAATCACTATAGCTATAAGTAATTGGACATAGTACACTTGTTCAATCCTATTTTTTTAAAATGGGGGCTGCGGGGTTGGCATGCTGCTTTTTCTCCCCAGGTTGAACTGAAGTTGGAAGTTTATTTTAGCTTGCAAGTTCTTTTAACAAACGTCACCAGGTGTCTCAGGCAGC
>NW_011896299.1:1405-2216 GCF_000151845.1 Pteropus vampyrus | reverse complement strand
GACTTCTTTTATCTTTGGCTGTCTTATCACTTCAAACTTTATTCCTAAAACTGAGATAGGAAGCTTTTCTTACTGTAGTCATAGGTGAAGCCGAATGTTTCTTTACAAACAGATCAGGAAAATATTTAGACCCAGATACTTTTGTAAGAGACTAATATACTGTTTTACATCAGTTTAATGGGAAGAAACGAGGGAGTAAAAACATTTGTATTACATACCTGCCAGGATGGCAAAAGTGACTGTAACTTGCATAAATAATACACAAGAATATTCTACACTCCTTGGTGGTTAGAACAATGCAGTTTATAAAACAAAAAAGGTGATTATTCCCATAAAAGTAGGCATCAAAACTAGTTTTGAGAAGGATGAAAGGACCATTCCCAACTCCTGCCAGGAAGCAGTTTTTCCAAGTCAAAAACAGAGCCCTAATTTTAAAAAAAGGCTCCACCCCTCAGGGGTCACATAGTTGGTTCTGTTGCTTTATAACTAATTCATCATTTTAACACATCAAAAGATTAGGTTTTTTTTTGTTGTTGTTGTCGTTTTGTTTTTACCTAAAATGAAAACTAAAGTGACACCATAACATACTTCAGAAATGCAAGCACTCTGAGACATCATTACAAGAATCTACTCAAGAATTTCCTATTTAGGTAGAGTTAGTATAATTCATATTTAAAGTTATTTCATAAAAACAACTTTTCCAACCTTCCAAGGTTCATTTTCTCCTGAGGATCGCCAAAGTGATCTCTATGAAGATTCTTCTGCATTGCTTGAATGTAGAAACTGCTTAGGAAAATTCTCCAGCTCATTT
>NW_011896299.1:0-305 GCF_000151845.1 Pteropus vampyrus | reverse complement strand
AAAGATTAGGTTTTTTGTTGTTGTTGTTGTTGTTGTTTTTTTTTTACCTAAAATGAAAACTAAAGTGACACCATAGCATACTTCAGAAATGCAAGCACTCTGAGACATCATTACAGGAATCTACTCAAGAATTTCCTATTTAGGTTAGAGTTAGTATAATTCATATTTAAAGTTATTTCATAAAAATAACTGTTCCAACCTTCCAAGGTCCATTTTCTCCTGAGGATCGCCAAAGTGATCTCTATGAAGATTCTTCTGCATTGCTTGAATGTAGAAACTGCTTAGGAAAATTCTCCAGCTCATTT
>NW_011896298.1:4911-6229 GCF_000151845.1 Pteropus vampyrus | reverse complement strand
AAATGCTTGAAGAGTGAGGTTGCTTTGTGCAAACAAAATAATAAGCAACAATCTAAAGCATTTGACTTTTGAAAGTGAAACACATATATCTATAAAGCTAACACAATGGGTTTTTTTTTTTAATCTGTAGCATAGTAATTGGAAAATAATTCAGAAGACAATGCCCTTCATTCCTTATCCACTACACCATTCATACAGCCAAGCTGTACTTTGAGGGTTATGACTTCAGAGAGAATTCTGTAGCTAATTTCACTTTCTCCAGGTTTTAGATCTCCAAAATGTCTGGCTTAAATATTATGCATGTTCTAGTTTGGATAATCAATTCAACTAACTGTGATTCCTCACTTTATTGAACAGAGGGTGAAGGAAAATGTAAAATTTAACACATATACAAAAGGTGTTAATTTCTTAAGGTATCAACCAGCCAAAGAAAAGCGAATAGTTGCCTGCACTCTTTGTATGTAGCATCAAGATGTGAGACTTTTTCATATGTGATCCGTGGAATTTTTCCTATTACTTTATAGTCACATAAACTTCCATATCTTTCACATGAATAGCTTAAAAATCACCTTGTAGAATTTTGTTCCTTTAAATAGCTAAGTAATGCAGACAATTCCTCATTATACAAATACTGGTTTTTAGGTGTGTCGATTACATAAGGTCTCTGTTCTTATTTGTCTCCTTCATTTCAGTCATTTCACTGAACTCCAACAAAAAGCAAATTTCACAAAAGAGACAGAGTTTAGTCCAATTTACATAAAAAATTAATAAAAATGAAAACTATGTCTATATTTATGTATATATATGCAAATATAAGAGAACCATCTGGATGAATACACTCCAAACCTTACCAGTGGAGTCCTCTGTTAAAAGAAGTGCAATAATTGGAAGGGAAGATCCTTTCATTTTACCTCTATGTATTTCAGCCATTGTTTGTATTTTTTAAAAGTGAGAAAGTATTTATGTATTACCTGTAAGAAATTATCTAGAATAAAACTTATTATTTGATTAAATTCCAACTGTAAAATAAAGTTTTGGTTTACACTGCAAACTAAAGACTGCATTGTACTCCCCTAAAAGCTGTAACTTCCCAGAAAAAAAAAATTTGTTTTGCATGTAGAGATATCATTTGTGTCAAGGGAAAGAATCCATGAAAAGAGTCTTTTTGAATAAATGTTTAGAGAAGTTCAGCTGCTATAAACATTAGCTGCTTTTGTCACTTATATTTTCCTGTAGCGAAACAGGAATATTATCCATCTTAAGTAGTTTTCACTTGTCTCTTGCTTTTTTACATAGTAGAGGTTCTGTACAATCAATT
>NW_011896298.1:0-2086 GCF_000151845.1 Pteropus vampyrus | reverse complement strand
TCCTGGGTTTGACCCCTATTACTAGGAGACTGAGGATTATAACATAAAATAGTGTTTAGAGGTTTTTCTTTGAGATTATCAAGATAAGTGGAGTTGCTTCAAGGCCCAAATGACTGTGTGCCTCAGAGCTGGGAAGGCCTTCTCACTTCTGAAAAAAATCTAGCATTAAGGATTTTGGACACTCTAGAGACAATCCTCAGCATAGACAGAGCCGTCCTCCTGATAGGCCATGGTAGACGTGGCCTTCTCCCTTCTCCTGGCAGCTTTGTGGGCCAGAGAATGCTAGAGCAAGAGCAGGAGAGAAGGGCAGATGTGGCAGGGTGCCCATAGATGAGGCATCTTTGGTGGAATTATTGGTAAACACTTTAAGGAGAAATAAGATTCTGCTATTTTGTGCAGGCACCATCTGATACTACAATGTCTTTGGCACAAATAGAACTGCCTGTAGGTCTATTTTAATCATGATTCTGGCATTTAAACATTAAATTCTGTGCCTATGTGAATCTGGGTAAATGTTTATAGAAATCTCTTGAGATAGTCGTGGGTCCCAATGCCAGCAATATAAAGGCCATTATTTTTCAGAGTCCTACACTAAATCTGCTCTAAATGACAATATAGTGACCAACTCTTAATGTTATTTTCCACATGAAAAATAGTGGACATACTAAACATGGTATCAGCATCAGCATAATTTATTAGAGTATGATAAATAATGATCTACAAACTTAAAAGATGGTAACTTGGGGCTCTTTGAAGACATGATATTAAAGAAACAGTTAACCTGTTTTAGTAAGAGACATAACTATATATGTCAAATATAAGATGAAGCATATTCTCAAACTATTTCTTACTAAAAGGGAATGACTTTATATACAAGTCTAGACAATAGTTCATATGATAGAACATTCTCTCTATTGTTATACCTTAGTTGTTTAAAAAAGACATAATTTGCAAGGGCAGGCAGGGTCATGTTGTGATAACTAATTAGCACCAAAATTCCTGGTGGCTTAACACACTTGTTATTTCTTGTTCACACTACATGTCCCTCATAAGTTGGCAGATCTCAATTTTACATGGTCACTCAGGGATCCAAGACAATAGAGGCTCTGCCATCTTGTAATTGTACCATGTGGAATGTGTGGCTTGTCAACAACGGTACTAGAAACCTGCACATGGACTTTTCCCTACCTTCATTCTCCTGTTGACTTGGCCAGAACTCCTCACTGGATTTCATCTAATTACAAGGGGGTGGGGAAATGTAGGAAAAGAAATGTAATATTGGCTGAGCATGACAGTTTCTGTCATAACACATCAGCCTAACATTATCTAGGTCAGTGTTAGTTTGGAATGAATAATAGAGGTCAGATGACAAAAATAGTTTTAAAAGGTGGAATGCTAAATTTAATACAGATTTGTTTAGATGTTTTTAGAAAACAAACTTTTTAAAGATCACTTAAAAAGCAACACGAGTGGTTACATTGTACTGATCTCAACCATACACTGAGAATAAATTTTAAAAATAACTTTCTTAATGTTATACAAATGAGTACTTACAGTCTGAGATACTGCCCATTGTCAGCATCAGACAATGATTCAGAAAGATGATATCTTCAATAACCAAGGCAGATATGAAAGTGTTGTACTCTATAAAAATATGAGCCTAGAAAAAAAGCAACATTTCTAAATTAATCTCATTTTATATGTGTATTTTTAAATTTATAGTATAACGAATTAATAATTAAATGTCAAAACTAAAGAATTCATCATTTAATCAATATTCCTAAAGTTCATATACCCAATTTGAACTTAAAAATCTTTTAAAATTCCTTTCATAATTTAAATGGCAAATATTACCTTAAATTTGTACTTATATAGTTTATAAAATGAATCACAGAGATTATAAGACATTTTTAATAAATTTATTTAAGGTAGCTGCAATATGTATTTAAGGATGCCAGCATCTGCTTAAATTCACCTGTAGACGTCATAAAATGAGCTTATATTCTGAGCCACACAACTGAGTATTGACTATACAATGTCTGAAATTATTGCCCCCCTGCTACACATTAGATTGGTAAATCCTGTC
>NW_011896297.1:2314-3333 GCF_000151845.1 Pteropus vampyrus | reverse complement strand
GTGAGGGGCAGTGAGGGGCAGTGAGCGCCGTCGGCCGTCTCCCCGGTACTGGCGTTTGTCCCCGCCGCCCTGCGGCGGGGGCCTCTGACACGGCGTGCGTTACGGCAGAGGCACGCACTCACCGACAGGGCCCGTTCACCGCAGAGGCGGCTCCCCCGTGGGGCCACGGCCTCCGGCGACCGCCACGCTGCTCGCAGCTCTCAGCCGACACAGTAAAGCCTGAAACTGAGCCTGTTTTCTTAATCCTGCCCCCTTCTGCACAAGCTGCTAAATGACACTCATCACAGGCCACCATGCCACCCGTCACAAGTCACCACGCCACCCATCACAGGCCACCATGCCACCCGTCACAGGCCACCATGCCACCTGTCACAAGTCACCACGCCACCCATCACAGGCCACCATGCCACCCGTCGCAGGCCACCACGCCACCTGTCACAGGCCACCATGCCACCCACCATGCCACCCGTCACAGCTCTAACGAGGTTGCTCAGATAGAGTGTGGGGCGGGGGTCAGGCAGACAGCATTGTTTCTGCGTCGCTCGCCAACGGCCCACCTGCGCTGAAGCTCGGCGTCTGTCTCCGGAGCAGGACGGCCAGGCGTCCTTGGCGAGGTGGGTGATGCGTGGGAGAGGGCGTAGGAATGCGGGGACCTGCATGCAGGTGGCCTGTCCCTTCTGCCCTGGGTCGTGCGGTTGCACACAGACGGGACAGCCAGGCTGGTTCCTGCGCAGCTTCCGGCTCGGCTCCTGCTCGCCATGTCAGGGGCGCTGAGGGCTGCCACCGCTCTGGCCCAGGTGGGACCTCGGGGCAGGTGTCCCCAAGGCCCTGCAGGGAGGCGGGAGCTGTGCAGTGCAGGCCGCGCTCTCGGCTTAAATTTAAACAGAAATAAAGTCCTACAGTGCACGGCGAGAGTTCTCAGCTCTTGTGAAGGGCCGCGGGCCAGGCCGAGACAGGGAGGTTAGGCCGAGCCAGGGTTTGGTCAAGTGCCAGTGCTGACGTGACCGTCACCAGACACG
>NW_011896297.1:0-291 GCF_000151845.1 Pteropus vampyrus | reverse complement strand
GCGCTGCAGGCCAGCTGCTCACCCACGGTGACGCCCGCCCCTGGGAAGCACCCCTGCTCGGGGCCGAGCTGGACGCTGAGCGCTGGGCCTGGGGGCCACCGGCGGGCGTGGGGCCTGGGTCAGGCGCGGGCTACCAGTGCACAGACAGGGAGAGGGGTTACCGTGCGGGGAGAGAGGGGGTCGCCGAAGTGTAGACGGCGGGCGCCATTCAGCCGCAGCAGGCGGGGTGCCGCCGCGGAAGCAGGGCGAGGCGTCCCGTCAGCAGGAACCCCACACGGCTTGGGGTGCTGC
>NW_011896296.1:5199-7508 GCF_000151845.1 Pteropus vampyrus | reverse complement strand
AATGAGACATTCCTGAAGGTCAGGGGCTTAGAGTAGAGGTCTTTCTCATCTCAGAGAAGCCAACAAAGCTGAAAATGATGCACTGAGGATGAGACCTAAGAAATCAAGAGGGGATTGCAAAAATAGGGGTGATCGATGGGCATAAAAGTCAGAATCTGGTTACTAGCCATGGAGACAAGATAAGTTCAGGGGAGATGACGTAGGGAAGGTGAGGGAAGGGAAGGATGTTGTCACCTGCGACAACCACTCGTGAAGGTGGCAGAGATAAGGTACAGAGTTGGAGCACCCTGACTTCAAAGACCATGGTCAGAATAAATAAGATCTTAGCATTTGAGTGCTACCCTAGCAATACCCTTGCTGTTTCTTTTCTAAGTAGGTCATTGGGCTACATCAGAAATCTGAAATTGTATTGTTTATGGAATTTTTAGAAACTGAATAGCTATAACTAGATGATGCTTACCAATCTCACTATAAATGAGATAATTGGATGGGTGGCTAAGAAGTCCATCATAAACAGTCAAACAAATAAACAAATAAATAAATATTTAATCCTATAATGGGGTTTGCCGGCCCTTGATAAAAAACAAAACAATGTTTACTGATGTGTGAGGAAAAAAGTTGAGGATTTGGTCTGAATCTGACTTTGGAATCCTTTGCATCTCAACTTTTGATAATTTTCAACCTTATTATCAAAAAATAGAGAGTGATACCTAGATTTGTATAGTAATCACTGGCAAATTTACACATAATTTAGGTAGAATATAACTTTTTACAGTGCCTCAGTCATTTTTATAAGAGAATTAGAAACGGAATCATTTTCACCTTGTGTAAAACAATCTGTTGATTGAATGTTTTTTATATTTTTAATTAGTGGTGGTTATATAGGCACTTCCTTATATTATTACATTTCTCTATGTCGAGTTATTTGTCAAAGATATTTTACCTAGGTCCGTAAGCCAATCTGAAGATTATTAGTACCAACCGTAGTTGGTTGAATGATGGCCCCAGAGATACCAGGTCCTAACCCCAGGAACCTCTAAATGTTACCTTATTTGGAAAAAGGGCCTTTGCAAATGTGCTTAAATTTAGGATGTTATAATGAGGAGATAATCTTGGATTATCTGGGTGAACACTAAATGCCATCACAAGTGTCCATATCCAAGAGAGGTAGAAGACTCAGCACACACACGCAGAAAAGGCAATGTGAAGACATAGGCAGAGGTTAGAGTGATGTGGCCACAAGTCAAGGACTGCCGGCACCCACCAGAATATGAAAGAAGCAAAGAACAGATTCTCCTCTAGATCCTCCAGCTGGAGCACAGTACTGCCCACACCTTGATTTTAGACCTGGCCTCCAGAAATGTGGGAAAATAAATATCTGTTGTTTTAAGCAACAGTCTGTGCTAATTTGTTACAGCAGCCACAGGAAACTAATATACTCATGAATAAAATATTTTTCAAAAGGTGTGTAAACATAGAGTAGCAATGATAGGTCAGTGTTAGGATATACTTAAGGGTAATATGTTCCTGCATATGAAATAAGCATTCCTAGTATGATGTTTTCTCTTTAGTGGCCTAAGAAGTTTATATTCTGCCCAACTGTGAGACTATTATTCACACAAATATTTTAATTATTTTCATTCTTCATAAGATTGAGCAGTTTGGAAAGTTAGTTATTTTTAAATAATCTATAAAGCATTGCATGCAAAAATCAATTGTATATTTTATTGTATTTCTTTTTAACTCCTACACCAGTGTTCTAAACAAAAAGGCAAATATGTGACACATATGAAAAATGGGCTATTAATATTGATTAACAAATTCATTGGAAGGGAAACAAAAAGCTTGAGTAAAATAAGAGACTGTAAGATGGTGTTTAAGCAGAAGGCATTTCTGAGAATGAAAGAGATAATCTGGAATTTCACCTTGGATGGGTGAAAGAGTATGCGCAGAAATGCAGGAATAGAGGAGCAGTGAGTCAAGAAGAATTGTTCCAATAAAAATTCATGGTGCCTTGCTCAGTTCCCAGACCTAAGCCAATTTTCACATTCAGAACCCATTGACTGAGGAGGAAGGATGCAGCAACACCATAGCAAATAAATACTGTGGTGTTTCTCTCAGTAAAGAGACCTCTGGCCACTTACTTGGATCATTTGCTGTACACTGGGGAAAGGGAATATCCAGATTTTTCAAGGATTGTTGAACACAGAGTCTTGATCGACATGAATACCTGGAGATCTGAAATGTAACCTTGTGCATGTTCCTCGCCCTGACCCAACCTTACAGTCCTCATTAAAGCCTGGCTTACA
>NW_011896296.1:0-1339 GCF_000151845.1 Pteropus vampyrus | reverse complement strand
ACAAGGTTATTCATTGAAGCATTGGTTAATTATTGCAAAATACTGGAAATAGCCTAAATGCTCAGACATAGGGAAGTATAGTTGACCCTTGAATAACACAGGTTTGAACTGTGAGAGTCCACTTACATGCAAATCTTTTTTCAATAAATACTGTAAATGTATTTTCTCTTCTTTATGTTTTTCTTTTCTCTAGCTTGCTTTATTGTAGGAATACAATAAATAACATATATGCTATACAAAATATGTGTTAATCAACTTTTTATGTTATCGGTAAGGCTTCTGGTCAACAGTAGTTAAGTTTTTGGGGAGTCAAAAGTTATACATGGATTTTTGACTGCACAGGAGTTGATACCTCTAGTTCCCACATTGTTCAAGAGTCAACTGTAGTTAAATAACAACCACGTAGTGAAGTACTATGCAACTGTACAAAAGCACAAAGAAGTGCCCTATGAACTGATATGGAATGATTTCCAGGATATATCAAGTCAAAAAAAGCAAAGAGAAAAAAGGAATATTATAGTCTACTCTTCAAGTAAAAATGAGGGTTAGAAAAGAAAGTATATATATATATGTTCATTTGTGCCAAAGGAGACAAATCTATTTTTTAGTACTAGAACCACGTTAATGCTTCCCATACCCCCAAAATCATTAATTAAAGCAAAGGGGAGGGGTAAAATGGAATACAAACAGTAAAAAATGAATTGAATTGTACTACAAGTGAATAACATAACTGCAGTGAAGGAGGTGGGGAAGAAGAGCACTAGCCTATGAAACTTTTGAAAGCAGTATTTTGACTATATACTATAAAGTAAAAGACAAAATGAACTGTATACAAATATTGTACTCTAGTCAGCAAATCCGTTTTTCTCAGGGATATGGGTTAGCAATTCTGAGATTACTTTATATACATTCTAAGACTGAACAAATAAATAAATTTATTATAATGAGAGTTAGGTCCTATTGGAGAAAGGACTTACAAATGGGAAAGGGTGGAGAAAGCTAGCATGAACTCTCTGATGTTGGCTTGGAATGGAAAATATCAGCATGAATTTACTGGTTACACACATACACATATACAGATATAGATATGGATTTGAACTAAATATACATATGTATATTTTAGCATATGTATTTCCTTGCTTTGTCCACTGAAAGGTGATGACACTCCAGTAGCATGAGCACGTTTTGAGGCTAATTTTGGTTTCAAAATACCATTATTAAGTTAAAGAGACCAGGGCTCTCAGGGATCTGTCTGGGAAAATACAGAATAATCCTGAGACATCTTGTGGTACCTAAAGTAAGGAAGTGCTCAAAAAATGATAGAGGCATGTCGAGGGAA
>NW_011896295.1:4401-6619 GCF_000151845.1 Pteropus vampyrus | reverse complement strand
TTTTTTATTTTTCTTTTTTACAGTTTCTACTGTGGTGTGATGGTAAGGATCCTGGTACCCAGTGTGCAGTTCCCAGTGAATAGAAGGAAGCTTTAAAACAGTTATTCTTTGCTAGTTTTCATATTTTGAAATAACACTTTATATTCCTGTTCAAATATAGACTAACTCTATGGTCATAATAGAAGCCAATGTTTCTTTGTTTCTTTTGTGCTGACTAAAAAAATCTTGTAAGATGTCTTGCAATAAACCCTTTGTACTAAGATGCTGTTAGGAATTCATAGATAATAAAGAATCTGAGCCACAGGAGAGATAAAAACCCACTGTCATCACATCCATAGTAACAGTGTGGCAAGATAGAACTCAGAATTCCAAGCCACACATTAATACAGAATTCATAGACATTGATTCTGGCCCTGCTTTTGGCCTCATGCCCTGAAAAGTTGAAGAAGGTAAACCATGTATAGGACTCAATGAGAAATGAAAGTATTTACAGAGTAGAGCTATGCTGCCCAAAATAGCAGCCTTTACTCATAAGTGGCTATTTAAGTTTAAATCTAATAAGATTAAAAATTCAGCCCCTCAACTGAGCTAACCACATTTCAAATGCTCAATAGGCACACGTTGCTAGTTGCTACTATATAGGACAGTACAGTTTTCCATTACCACAGATATTTATTTCTATGGAATGTGCTAATCTAGGGTAATACACATTCAAAACCAATTAAAAAGAAATGGTGAATTTAAAAGGTAATTCAATAGTTTAATGACTTTATTTTAAAGAGATTAAGTTATGATTATTAATCCCTAAAATACAATAATATTTTTTTCTACAGTCGGTGCTGGGATGTGTGAAAGAAAAGACATGACTTTCACCCAAAATAGACCCACCCTTCTTTCCTTCCTTCCTCTCTCCCTCCTTCTCTCCCATCCTTTCTTCCTTCCTTTTTCATTCAAGTTCCAAAGAGTATTCTGGGTCATTACATGTGTGTGGGGGGGGAAGAGAAAGAGGAGTTTGAAGTCTATTGGGAGGAAGTAAAGCAGGGATTGGGAATTCTCTAATTCTAAACACTTTCTGTTACTTATATGAGGTGTTCTTGGATTCACTTACATACTGCCTGAGTGATCCCTCTTTATTTAACCTAATGAGATTGGCTTCTTTGGTTTTTGAAATAATATTCCATAGCGACTTCATATCTTTTTCAATTGCTGATTATTATATTTCTTTCTTTACAATTTATTTTCTCATACCAGCCATCAGTGTTTATCTGTGTCATACCTCAGGCCTCCTTATACATGTTAAGCTATTAATTGTACATCTAACATATATTCAATAAAATATTTTACCACAGCACCTAGCACAGTAATCAACACATGGTAAGTTATTAGTAAATTCTGCTTATTATTTAGAAGAAGACCCTTATAAAGTGAAATGATAACTGACTTACTGCAAAGTGCGATTAAAATGTTCAACATTACAAGATCTGTTGAAAATACAAAATGTAATCCATTTTTTTTAAATTAAAAGGTAACCTTTCTAAATCATTTTTTAAATGTTATGGTGAATTTTGTGCTGTAATTACTGACCATACAAAACTACTTTTAAAAGAAATGACATTCAAGAAGCCCTTATTTTCTGCTTAACAATTATCTTTCTTCACAACCACTTTCTTTATCTCGTTCCCCATTTGTATCATTGTCAAGCATTAAGTCTCCTTGTGTGTGTAATGATCACTCTAGCATATTAAAACTCAACTAGTTGGTTGAACAAAAGTTTCAGTTATGCCAATTCATATGTATTTTTTATTAAGTGCTTGTATTTACTACAGTTTTTTCTCTCAAATTAGAGAGATACCAAATAAATATTATAGATACTTATATATATACTTACAGATGTTAGTATAAATTTTTATCAGAGTTAAACTTTCTTTGACCTCTAAGTCATTAATGAATATCTTGAATATTCATCACAGTAACAATTTTTTAAATAATTTTCTCCAAAATTCAGACAAAGCATAAATTCATTGAATGTAACTGCCCATTCATTCGGTATAGACATCCTCCAGATTCAGGTATTCAGTTATTCACACACAGCTCTAGACATTTGCTGTACTGAGAACTGTCAAACATACAACTTTGTTTATTGCTTACTGTTACTCTGGCAGTTACCACTATCCTTAGTTTATTCTACCTTCTTTGTTAAAAGTAAATTTGTAAAGCA
>NW_011896295.1:0-2161 GCF_000151845.1 Pteropus vampyrus | reverse complement strand
TAGACATGTTACAGCTCTTTTAATAACTATGCTCATGTGTGAGGTTTTGGACTATACCATTGGCATAAAACCAATAATTGAAATACTTCCAGCTTTCTACAAGGTAAAGAGTAATCAACCCAGACAACTGTGTGCTTAGGGATGTCACTATCAATACAAGCTCACTATATAGATAAAGAAAGAAAGGAAGTCTAAATGAACATGTGTTTGCATGAGCTATACGTGTATGCAACATCTGGCTTTTGGAGAAGCAGACTGCTAATATAGAAAAAGCACTAGACAAGGAACTTGTGCTTTTGTATGTGTTCTATTTTCGAGTCTCATTAACTAGATATGTGACCTTGGGTAACTGACTCAATAGTTCTTTCTGAGTCTTAATTTTCTTCTCTATCAAGCTTTGTCCACTTTAAGGGATGTTTTATGAGTATAAAATAATGTGTGGAAGTATAAAATAATGATATAAAGGGGATTTTTTGAATCATTTCTCTTTCTTTCAAGGTTAAAAATGGAAATACAAATGTTAAAATTAGACAAACCTTGGAAATTACTCATCCAAAATGATTTTACATTGAGAGGAGAGACTCAGAGAAGGTAAATGACTTGACCAAGGCAACGACATTCAATTATAGGTCTCATAGTTTTCAGATTCAGAGCTGTTTTAGAATCATAATTTTTATATTTTCCAGTTATATTTTACCTCCCTTGATTCAAACAAGATCTTTTTTCCAGACCAAAAAAATTAATTATTTCCATCTATGACTTACAGATTTATATTAAAAGGATAAAAATAAATGAAATCTCTGTTTATTATGTTATTAACATTTTTATCCTTTTATTTATTAAACATTTCGTGATAGCTTCTGTCAAGAAAAAATTAATTTGTTTCATCTAATCATTAAGTGGTAAGAAAGGAGTACCTAAAAGAAGTTAAAAATGAAAGTTGCTTAATTTATAGACTAAACACTTAAATTTTTGTTGATTGCAATTTGTCATGTTCTTTCTTCAAATACTTTAGGAGACTGGGGATGATACATAGAAATTGAGATGATTCTGTTCTTCAGAAAAAAATTTCTTATCTGTGCTAATCTTTATTTTCAATAATAGGTATTTTCTTTGTTTTAGGATTTAATGACATTTTTAAAGTAATTATCAGATTAAAACATTAATAAATTTTTTTGTGAAATAAATTAGAAGAATCGAAACTACAGCCCAGAACACATCACATCCATTCATTCATTAATGTAGCCAAACTCACTTGAGCATCTACCATGCTATATACTGTCTACATATTTGGTTACATGTTTTTACAGATGCAAAGATGAACCAGAGAAATATCCTATCCTCAAAACTCATAGCCTATTGTGAAAGGAAAACACACACACATACACACAGACACAAACATGGAGACATAACATAATATAAAAGTATTAGTTAAGAAAGCATTAAACTAGTTCTTGAAGCTTAGATTGTATTCCTGCAAGTAACTGGCACCATAAAAAATATACAGCAGCAGGACAGCAAGTAAATTTGGATGGAATACAGGGTATATAAAAACAATCAGTAGGAAATAACTATTTTTCAATTGCTTCTTTGGGCATGACCCCACACTTACCGTGTTTGAATTTTGCTACCCAGTTTTCTTCTTTAGCATGAGAGCGGCATGGATGGTTAAACTGGTAAGTTAAGAAATTCAATATACTGAATTTGATTATATACCAAAAAAGTGCAGAAAATCCTTTTAAAATTCATTAAAATATGTATTTTAAAAAGGCATCAGCCAATATTTGTAGAGTATTTGATTGTTTCGGATTAAGCAACAAAACAATTTTAGCTCCCTTCACTCAAACAAGAAAACCTCAAAGGATAAAGTGAGCTTTCTGCACCAATATGCAGTTTTCATTTCACCTCCTCCATCAGTAGCTTACATTTCACAGTAGAGATTAAATAGGTGTGGAAAAGAAGAGGTAAAATAATGAGTACATAAACTGCTAGAGTTGAAAAACGAAACATCAGAAATCTTGCAACCCTGTAAAGTATTGTTTTGGATCTAGCAATATTTTATAACATCTCCAAATCCAGCTGTAGTATAGTCTTCTTGTTTCTGGGGAAACAAGGCCATTTTGCAGGATCATCAATGCTGATATGTAGCCTGACAGGAACT
>NW_011896294.1:6108-6463 GCF_000151845.1 Pteropus vampyrus | reverse complement strand
CTGGTGCTTTCCTCCAGCTTCCATCTCCCCAAAAGGAGAATGAGAACTCAAAGAGGGAAGTTTCCAAACTCGCCTGAGAAGCTGAGTGATGGCATAGATGAAAAATTGATGTGAGTCATAAATATTGTAGCAATGAGTGCACCAGATACACTTAAGGATAAAGTTCAGGGAGAAATCTACTGCTCCAGAGGGAAATGGGTCCTGCTGGGGGAAGAGAGGAAGGAGGCCAGGGTGAGACACCCATTGGTGGCTCCATGCCACTCTCAGGGTTGGGGCTCCTGGATCCTTAGAAATGCTGCTACTTAGTGATGCTCCTGATGTAACAGAATTGCAACTGTCCTCGTGCTGAGGGTGG
>NW_011896294.1:0-2388 GCF_000151845.1 Pteropus vampyrus | reverse complement strand
GTAGAACTTATTGCTGTATCATCACAGCATCCGGCTTGGTGCCTTGCACATGAGAAGGACTCAGAAGATATTTGCCGAGCAGGATTTTAAATTTACTTTTGGGGTGAACCTACCCACAAAAACTTGAACCCAGACAGTGACTTGAATGGGTTATCCTGCTGAGCACACCTCCCTCATTGCAAGGGTTCCCTGTCAGAATCTTGTAAATTTGATCAGTATGCATTCATTCCCAAATATGTGTTCATCCTCACATGAACCAATACAATTTAATTTGTTAATCTGTAAAATTGAGACCCAGACAGACCCACCCTGACCTTTGGTAAGCTTACCACATAAAAATGCACAAAAGGCACAGCCTAACACAGAATACTGCTTCTCGCTAACATTCCGAACATCAGTCTTCCATAGAACTTTTGCATTAGATGCAAGAGCCTCGACTTGATGAGGAAAACCTCATCAATGTGTTTTAATGTGTTCAATACTACATTTCAAAATGATTAAGCATAGAGTCTAGCCATGCGGGGGATCCTAGACATCTAAATGTGGAGTTGTGTCGAATTTCAAATACCTTTTCTTGGTCTGCCTTGTAAAAATTGTCTCTGTCGGCTTTAGTTTCCATTCTGCTGAGTAGCAGGCAAAGTGAGGGCTGAGCAGCCAAAGTTGCAAAGGGAATTGAGAGCATCTGCCATCTAACAGGGGTAAATGCAGCACGTCTAGCTGCAAAGAGGAGAAACAAGTCAGTGCTTCTCATCTTGATGCCAAAGGCCCGAAGACTAATGGGAGAACTCAAAGGGGAAAAGAGGCAAATTACCTACCTAGGTCTGGCGACTGTTCAGTCCCAGAGCATCTCCATCTACAAATCTGGCAGGGCCTCGAGCTCTGAGTGCCTGTTCCAGCCTCAAGACCTACACAGCACCAGAGCCCAAGCGCAGTGAATTTATATTTTGCATACAGATCACTTGATCCCTGCAGTGCCTGGAGAAGAGGGACTCATTGCTGCCTCTTCTCTTGCTTGAATTTGGATTTGAGGCTTTAGATCTAAAGATGACCTCAGGAAGGGAAAGGAAGCTGAAGGTGCTCCATCCATCTCCCCTTTTCTTACCCTGAAGGTCACCTGCAGCTTTGGTTCACATGTCTTATATGCATTGATGGCCTCTCCATTAGTTTTCCATTGCTGTGTAGCAAATTATCACAAATGAAGCAGCTTAAAACAACATACATTTATTATCTCACAGTTTCTGTGGTCAGGAGTCTGGGCACAGCTTAGCTGGGTCCTCTGCTCAGATTCTCACAGGCTACAGTTAAGGTGCAGTTGATATTATGATCTCATCTGAGACTCAGGGCCCTCTTCCAAACATACAAATTGTTGGCAGAATCTAGTTCCTTGTGGTTATAGGACTGAAGTTCTTATTTTCTTACTGGTGTTAGCTGGGGATCACTCTCAGCTTCTGGAGACTGCCCTCAGGACTTGGCCAGGTGGCCCTCTCCACGACATGACAGTTTGCTTTTTCATGCCAACAGGAGAGCATGTACTATTGCTTCTTGTCTTTTTCGAGGGCTCACCTGATTAGGTCAGCACCACTGGGATAATCTTCCTTTTGATGAACGCAGATTCAACTGATTAGGGACCTTAAGTGTATATTGCAAAATCTCTTTTGCCACATAATATAACTTAATCACAGAAGTAATATTGATTATATTCACATTCTAGGTCACATGTAGGGAGAGGGGATTAGACAAGGATGTGTGCATCAGGAGGTGGAAATCTTGGGGACTGTCTTAGAATTGTGACTACTGTAGTTTCTCACCTCAAGCTCTACATTTTTCTGCCTGAGGAATGTCTCTGTCCACAAGAGCATTGAGGATATCCTAAATACAAGGAACTTAACAGCCCCAGGTGACAACCTCAACCAGTGAGGGAAGGGAACTAGTGGATCAATACCCTAACTCCTTGGTTCCTTGGTGAGAAAATTCTGAGGAGGCTTTACCCAGTCTCACAAAGGGCGCCCAGAGAGATTAAAACTCACTTTTCTAGAGCAGTAGTCCACCCATTACTGTGCCTTTTATTAGCTTTTTTCCCTTGCCTGTCTCAATTCTCTACTCCCCTGCCATACTTCCTGTCCATTTTGCCTTTTCTGTAGCAGCCTTGCTAACCCTTTTTCATTCTCCTTAGGTCTCAGCCGCCTCCCATCCCCCCTAGCCCTCCTGGGGAAATGACCCAACCCACCTGAATGAATCCAGAAGATGAAGGCTGCTTCTACTTTCCTTCTTTCTCCTAGTAGGCAGAGGAAGAAGGGCTCTTCCCCTAGGAATATTAGATTTCATCCCTTTCTTTCTACCTTGGGACCTTGCCTAGGCTCCCATTTAGATTCTCTTCTTCCCAAGCCA
>NW_011896293.1:3881-7678 GCF_000151845.1 Pteropus vampyrus | reverse complement strand
GAACCAGGGCAGTGGTCTAGCTGCATCTCGAATATCAGGCAGGGGCGGAGCCTCCTGCAAACACTGATGGGGAGTGAGGGTCATGGTCTGGGGTTTAAGTTGAGGACAGGCCCATCTTAGGAGCATTCCGAGCTGACCCCCAGCACTCCACTCTGTAACCTCGGTTTCCCCATTTCGGCTGGCTCTGCTGTCATTGTTCTTGTGTGGCAGACCCACCTGGTGACACTTGCCAAGCACTGACTACAGCCACGGACACAACCTAGACCGCCAGGGTGCCTGGCTGCTCCCCGATTCCCCCCAACACTGCCTGTCCAGGCTCCATGGAGGCCACTGCAACGTGAATCTGCCACCAGAGCTAATATGCAGAGACAGGGGGTCTTGGGACACGAGGCTGACACAAAACCAAACTGCTGCTTACACAGCAGCAGCAAGTGAGCGGCCCCGTCTAACCCCACCGGCGCACTCTGCCCTCTGGTCTGTGCCCAGGTCCCCGTCAGCATTTCTCCATCCTCGTGTGATGGAAGGCGTGACCTCCCCCTTGCCCAGTTGTCCCCAAGCATCCCATGTGAGGGCTTGCAGATGTGGGCCCTTGGCTCTCAGCCTTGTACAAGGCCTCTCAGACTCCAGGCACTGTCTGTATCCAGCCCTGACTCACAGGGTTCAGCCCTAGGACCCCCCTCCCAATTCCCCACCTCCTTAACTGGACCCCCACGTCTTCCAAACCCTAAGCTGAGGAGCCCCCACGCATACCCAGTGCCCCATTGGCTGCCCATCCACCTACACTCCAATTGCACTGTGGGCCCCCAGTTCGGCATAGACCGCCGACACCAGAACCCAGTGCCCCGCCCCTGAAGTGGTGGCCTCCACCCTCCTCTTCCCTTGGGGCCTGAAGTTGGGAACCGTGGAACTGAGGAACTCAGGGAGCCCCGCTGTGGCCCCGTGTGCTGGTCAGCGTCCCCACCCGCCAACCCAGGTGCAGATGGGCACCCGTGCATGCCCGGGACGGCCCTACCCCACCCTGGGTCTGGGGGGCTGGGTCCATTTTCCAGGATGAGCTGTTCCCAATGACCCGAGGGCAGGCCTAGATGGGGTGCTCTGCAGGGCCTGACCCACCACCTGAGCAGAAGTGGGGGCCAAAGCCACCCCCAGCGGGGCCAGATTCTGCCTGGGCCCTGAAGCTGACCGTCTGCTCACAGCCAGGCCCTGACCAAGGACAGACACCCGCCCTGGCCCCGGGACTCCCAGCGCTCAGGGACGCCACGGAGCTCGGGCTACGGCCTCTGGGGAGGAAAGTGGGTGAGCCAGCCTGGGCGCCGAGAGGCTGGGGTGACAGACACCAGGCAGAGCTGCCCTGCCAGGGGCCAGCGTGAGCAAGCACGTTGTCCCAGATCTCCCAGACCCACATGAAGCACAAGCCACGGAGCGTGTGCACTCCTGGCCACCAAGGGGCGGGGACTGTGGGTCCTCCCCAACCCTGCCCACGAGGCTGGGTGGGAGGGGCCTGTTTCTGGGGAGCCTGGCCCCTTTGCCCCCAGGGCCCACAGCAAACACTGGCCAGGAAGACAAAAAAAAGAGTCTGTATTTTGCATGCCGCTGAGAAGAGCACTGGGCTGCGGCGGGCCTACAGCAGGTCGTAGAAGTAGTCCAGGCCCTGGCCCAGCTCCCAGATGGACAGCCCGACGCCCAGCTCCCGGGCCAGCTCCAGCCGCACCTGCAGGGACTGTGGCAGACAGGGGTGTCAGTCCGCCTCTGCCTCGCGTCCCCATCGCAGCCCTCGGCGGCCCTCCTGACCTGAGAGCGTGCCCAGGTCTGAGCCCCTCCTCCCTGGGGTGGAGCAGCTCACCCGGCACTGCCTCCCTCTCCCCACCTCGGCCTCGCTGAGGACAAGGGTCATCGAGAGGGCCGTGCCTGCTGGGCCCACGTACCTTCAGAGTCGGGTAGAACATGACATGTCTCCCCCGGCGGCTTCTGCAAAAGACGGAACCATCTGCCTCCTGCTTTGGGTGCCCCCAGCCCTCCCACAGGACGGAGTGTGGGCCCTCCTGCTCCCCGCTGGGTGTCGGGTCTGGCTGGCAGAAGCCCTCCACAACCAGCTCCTCAGCCAGGTCAGCCCCCAGGGCAGGGGTCGAGCTTGTGGCCAGCCTCAGCGCAGCTCCCGCGCCCCGTCTGCCCAGGCCCAGCTCACACTCACTTCTTGTATTCGAAGAAGTGCTCTGCTGCCTGGCTGTCCCACACCATCCGGGGCCTGTGCTCCTTCAGCGTCTGGATGTACCTGGGGAGGCCAGGAGGACATGTGTGGCAGCCCTCCTGTCCGTCTGGTGCCCCAGCCCCCCCAAGGCCTCGCCCAGGGCCCGAACACCTGGACTAGGCGGCTGCAGCCATCACAAGAGTAAGACCACCTGGGGGCGGCAAGACTCGGGGCTGTGACAGGGCCACTGTCCCAGTGTCCAGAGCGCCGTGCATGCACCCTCGCCGTGAGGAGGTGCCAGGAGGCAGGACCGTGGGGGCAGGGCCTGGAATATTGGCGGGCGGCTGTGGGATGGGCACCTCGCATCTCAGGGGAGGAGCAAACACCCACAGGCTCGGGGTCTGAGCGGAAACCTGTAGTGCCCAGCTTGAGTCTGGGTCGGCGTCCACCTGCATCACAGTGCTCGGTGTCCCGAGTGAGCCCTTCGCTGTGAAATCCCTGAGCTGAATGTCTGGCACGTGGCGTGAGGACACCTGCAGGGCTCGGGGGCTGCTTGGGGTGTGGCACATGGGGGTGGACAAGCCACAGGCCTGAGCATGACCAGGGCCTGGGTAGCTTCCAGAGGCCCCACGAGCCCCCACCCTGGCTTTCCAGGGACGGCAGGCCAGGGCAGAGTTTCCCAAACCTTCCAGAAGCCACGTCCTCCTGGCTAGCTCTACCCATCCAAAATGCCTGGACGGCCCTCGACTGAAGCACGGCTCCTGCCGCCGCCCAGTGCCCGTGGGGAGAGCGGGCGGGGCAGGGTGCCCCAGCCCAGCCGGCCCGAGGCCCTGGTCCCACCCCAGGTCGTGGCAGTGCCCTGACTGTGCACTTCTTCATTTGTGGAGGCCTCCATGGTCACCCCCAGTAACAGCTGAGTGTACATGAAACACACTCCTGGGGGACCCCACTTCCTGGTTCTGCTCATGGCCTGGCTAACTATGATGTCTTCCTGCAGAAAGCCCAATCCAGGGGCAATCGAGGTAAAAGGTGGTCTCGACTGCTCACGGGCATTCCTCCTTGTCCTAGAAACCCGGTTCTCAGAGGAGGAGGAGCCTGGAGGGACCGGGGAGCCCCCAGCCCCCCGGGTATGCGGATGGAAGAAACCCCCCCAGAACCTGCGAGTCCAGCCAAGGGCCAACCCAGCAGCCTCTTTCCCTCCCCCAGGGCAGAGCTCGAGGGAGCCGCCATGGATGCCGGGCAGAGACAGGCGTGAAGGGGTAGCAGGCACTGAGCTGGGCAGGCACCCGCCTCCAGCCTGGCCGATGTGCTGTGTCCCTGGTGGTGAGCGGGACCGTGGGTGGCCTGCAGAGCCTCCCCTGGGAAGGCCGGCCGCAGCGGTGTGTGGGCTGTGTGCCAGACGGCGGTCTCCAGACACATGTCCCCTGACGGGACGGCACTGGACAGCAGCAGCGGCTCACGTGGTCTCCGAGGCTGGGAAGACGCAGGACCACCTGGCACCAGTGCCCAGCCAGGCAGAACGCACACCTGGCCCCCGACCCAGAGCACGGGCGACAAGACAACTCGAAGGAGTGACCGCTGACCAGACCCTGAACAGACTGGTGGGGGG
>NW_011896293.1:0-676 GCF_000151845.1 Pteropus vampyrus | reverse complement strand
CTCCCTGGAAAGGACTTGGCACCTGGTGTGCTCAGGGCCACGTGCCAGGAGCATGGGTGGAGCTGCGAGGTTCACCAGGGGCCTCTGGGCCCTACTCCTCCCTGAGGCTGCGGCCCTCTGGCCCTGGGCTCCTGCTTTGCCCTCCTCCAGGACCCCAACTGGCCATGGTTCTCGTCCTTGCGCCCCACCGTGGAGTGGCCCGCACCTGCTGGGAACCTTGCATGGTTCTGAGTGTCCTCTCCCCACGCCAAGTGTCCCCTACGCCCTCCCCAACGTAACCCATCCACGTGGTCTACCCTCCACCTTCCTCCCCCACGTAACATGAACCTGCCTGCGGTCCCCACTGACCCTGACATGCTGCCTGTCAGGTGAACCCCAAGTGCTGCCCCGACTGGTCCATGGCCACCGCCCGCAGCGCAGCCCCCACAGTGGCCCTGGTGGGGACCCAGCCAGTGACAGGCAGAGGGCCCACCCACTATCAGGGCACCCATATCTGCTCCCAACAGGCCCAGTCACCCAGGCCCCCAGCTGTCACCTGTCCCTCTCTGGCTGTCCCACTCAGCACGAGTCCACCTGCCCCACAAGGATCAGAGTGAAACCGCCGGCCTGCAGGCCTCTCAGCCCCCCACACCCAGGCCTGCACCCTGTCCACACACACCGCGTCGCTCCACGCCTG
>NW_011896292.1:0-4653 GCF_000151845.1 Pteropus vampyrus | reverse complement strand
TTTCCCAGAAACCACAGCCCGGGTGACCATGTCATGGCCTTCACAGACACCCCGGAGCCAAAGGGGGGCCTATTTACATACCTGTTACATGTGCAATGGGGCCAGCCACAACGTTTGCCTGGCTTTGTGCCTCCTTCCCTGGCAAACCTTCACGGAAACCACCTGCTCTGTAGTCCTGAGCTTTTCCGCTCCGGAGGTGGCTCCCAGGCCTCTGGGGAGAGCCTGGCACCCAGCGCCTGGTGGAACTGATTTTGATAAATATGTTTTTTTGCATCGGAGATAAAGTGACTTCACCTCGTTAATCCCTTATCCAAATCACTGCTGATTTTTGGCACCACCTGCTCTCTGAATCCCAAAGTGTCCCTAGATTAGAACACGGTAAAATCTGTTTCTATCAAATTTAAGAAACGGGGAGACAAAGGCAAAAGGCGAGAGAATCGGTAACGTCATTTGTCTGCAAAGCCACCTGTCCTGAGCACACACACGTGCCCTGTCCCAGCGAGGTTGGGTGTGGGTGGCAGGAAGTGAGGTGGGTGGCGGACGCCAAGACAACGGGTCTACTTCCCTGGCCCAGACATTTCCCCCGCCTTTCGCCTGCTCAGGAGCCTTCAAGACCTCTGTCCCTGAGCTGCTCGGGAAAGGTCAGAGGCCGGGTAGCAGGCAGAATTCCCAATGCACACGCGAGGAGGCGGGGTCACCGTGCACGACCTGTCTGTGTCCTCGCCAGGGACGCTGGGTGTTGGGTGTAGCCTGGGCCCCTGCCAGTGTTAAAAACCACAGAAAGCCTGGCTTCTCCCACTCCCCTGGGACCGCCCGCCTCGGACGCCACAGCCGCTCAGCTCAAACGAGCAGAATGTTTCCTGGGCACCAGCCCTGGGCGAGAGGTCCTCGCTCCCACCTACAAGGTGGGTTCCATCACTCCGCTGTGTGACTGCCGATGTAGACCGCGGACCTGTGTCCTATCACCGCTGTGACAAGTGACCAAACACGCGACGGCTTAACACAGTGTAACTTCATTACCTGACGGTGGTGATGGTCTGGCATCCAGTGCAGACCCCACCTGGCTCAAATCCACGCTCTGCATGGCCCCGTTTCTTCCTGGACGCTGTGGGGGAGAATCCACCTCCTGCTTCTAGAAGCCACGTGCCACCGCCAGGGCCGGCAGCCCCGAGCGAGCCCTTTGCCCGCCACCCGCTTCTCCGTTTATAAGGGCCGCTGCGATTCCATTGGGGCCACCTGGATCGCCTGGGGACCCTCCCACCTCACGGCAGCTGGTTTGCAGCCTTAACGCCATCTGCTTTCCTAAAGGTCCCTGGCCAGGAAAGGCACTTGACCAGAACGCAGGGCCCAGGACTCAGATATCTTTGGGGCAAGGCATCCATCTGCCCCCCACAGGCCTCCGGGCTCTGGGGTGCACGCCGTGACGGGGACAGAGGAAAGAGAGCCAGTCGGCGGAGTCCCGTTTCTGAGAGCCCGCTCTCCCGGCTTGCACGGGGGCCAGCTGTGCGGGCTGCGCCTTCGTCCTGGCTCGTGCGACGCGGTGGGAGCCGCAGCTGAACCAGATCGGTCCCTCCCTTTCCCGGCGTCGTGTCAGGGACATAATCACGGAGAGTCACCTGATGCACGAAAGTGAAATTAATATTACTAATAAATAAACTCAGTGACTCGCATCACGGAGAGCTTCACCCTGGGGTGCAGTGCTCAGCGCATTTAACTGAATATCCGTCAGCCGTGTGGTTGCACATCTGTCACATGTTTACTGGTCCCCGGCTCTGCTCTTGGTACTGGGGACACGTGGATGTGTGAGACCTGACGTGACCCCTGCCCAAATACAGTGAAGGGGACAGCAAGCAAACCATCTCCCAGTCACATGTCGGTCTTATCTGTGACAGGCGCCCCCAGGGAGAGGGCGCACGGTTCCCTGACAGCACAGATTAGAAGGTCACCTCCCTGTCACAGGGGCTGGGGCGGGGGCTTCTGTGGGAACGTGTCTCATGAGGTGTCAACGGGAAAACGGGCACAATTTAAGGGGCTGCAGCTGGGAGAGATGAGCTCGCAGACAGAGGGCACCGCACACACGGAAGTCCCGCGGGGGAGAGACCACGGTCACACCAGGAGCCCAGAAGGCCCAGCGGAGGCTGGACAGGGGCAGGCGCCAGGCCAGGCCGGGTGGTGCAGGCTCCGTGGTGACACCGTCCTTATTCCAAGAACAAAAGCCATCGAGGGTAATCAGGGGTGAGGTGATGTGATCTTACCTGGGGGGAGAACCACTTCGGCTGGAGCACGGGGAGCAGATCGGAGGAGAGTCAGTTGTCGCAGGCTGTGGGCACACATCGTCCCTGCATTGGAGACTCACCCACAGCGGCTGGCGGTCAGTCAGGCGTGGTGTTCATGTGACGGAATGGCAGGTAGAGTGGAGGTCGGCCGTCCCTAACCTCTGTGGCACCAGGGACCGGTGCCCCTGTGAGCATCTAACGCCGCGGAGCCGCGGTGGGGAAGCTGGTGCTGGGGAGCGGACACAGGTACAGATGACGCTTCGCTCGCTCACCCACACTCACCTCCTGCCGTGCGACCCGGCTCCTAACAGGCCAGGACCGGTACCGGTCCACAGCCCTGGGGGTGGGGACCCCTGACCTAAGTGATCTGTACATGTCACCTAACTTACCTCCTACGTGACCCCGTAAGGCAAGTAACAACATTACCCCCATTGTACAGATGAGGACTCAGAGGCAGAGGCGGCACAGGGCTTGCCCACGTCACCCCGTTACGAAAGCATCAGAGCCGAGCGGGACCCACGTTCTGGCGGGGGACCCCAGAACTCAGGCTGTCAACAGGCGGGCAGCTGCCAAGCAGCTGGGGGCATCCTCAGTGAGTGCTCGTTTCTTTCTTGAAAGGAGGAAGAAATTGTAAAAAACGTCATTGACTAAGTAGGCACGTAGGCGTGGAAATCACGCACGGGTGAAATTTTGAATCAGCTGAAAATTTAGAGCCGGGCGCAGCAGGTGAGGAGAAGTGACCAGACATCGGAGCTAAAAGGAAGGGCCCGCCCCTCCCTTGCCTGTCACCATGGATACGTGGCACCCATGTGAACAGATATACCGTGTTTTACTTTGCTTTGTTTTGTTTTTTCCAAGAGATGCCAGAAATTTAGAGCTCGATCTGAAATTTCTCTATTTCTCTATGTCGGTAACTAGCACGGTTTGGGTCAGAACACTGTGCGGGTGGGTGCGGAGGGCGGCCAAGGTCCAGGGCGAACCTTTGCAAGCCAAAAGGGCCGCAGACATCGGGTCGAAGCCTCTGGTGCAGGGCTGGGTTTGGGAGTTGAGCTGTGCTGAGCGGATTCCGACAGGTGGTCCAAACGCTGTGCCCGGCCTGGTGGGCCTCGGGGGCCTTGGTTCTGGGTGCTCTTAGCAGATTTCCTAGCGCAAGGCTATGGGGCCAGCTCCTGCTACTCACGGCTTGGGCACGGAAGGACAAACTCGCATCAGTGACCTGAGGGTGCAGAGCTCACAGCCTCCTGGCACAGCAAGGGCATTATCGGTCCGAGGAGGATGGATATCGATGTCTTTCCTCCCTCCACGAGTGTGTCAGCTCTGTGAGGAATTTAAACTTCAGCTCTGAGTTCCGAACGCAGGAAGGCAACAGTGATGGCGGAAGCGAGCACAGACCTTTCTCTGGGGAGGGCTGGCCGTCATGACCCAGTCGGGGGCTGGGACGTGGTGCCCGTCAGGCTAATGAGAGGGACAAAGGCAGAGTCCACGAATAGACGAGGTGCCCGCGTACGGGCAGGAGCGTGTCACTGTTCCGCGTGCCGTCTTGTGATCCTAAAGAGACTCGTGAAGTCCGTTTAACAGTATAGTGAAACAAACAAATGAACGAACAAGTTCCACATGAGGATGCACTGATTTTTCTACAGGTGGAGATGAAGCGAGGCTTTCCTTAATCCGGGTACCGCTCGGCTTGGCCGGTTCCAAACACTGACACACTTTCAGGGAAAGAGGGGGCTCTGTTCGCAGCAGAGGGACCGAGCCAAAGGCTCTTCGGTGGGTGTGCATCATGAATCGATACCCGCGAGAAGCATCTGCATCGGGCAGCGGACTTGTGTCACCTTTGAAGCAAGTGACACGCTTTATCTTCGGGATACGGGGTTCTTAGTTCTGTGTGGAGTTATTGGTGGTGGTAAAATAATAATAATAATAATAGTAATAATAATAATAATAATAAAAAGTCAGCTCTTCGGCTGTAAACTTGACAATGGCAGATATGAGGTCTGCTATGGGCCAGCGTCCGCCCACCGCCTGGCACAGTTCTGGGTGCATAAGAAGCTCAGACACGTTTTATTGTTTTATGCCAGGGTGGATGACCTTTTTCAGCGAGGGACCAGCTGGTAAACTTTTCGGTCTTCGAGGGCCATTGAGTCTCCATTGCAGCTACTCATCTCTGTTCTTCTAGTGTAAAAGCAGCCACACTAGACAGCAAATGAACATACCTGGCCGTGTTTCAATAAAACTTTATTTACACGAACAGGCAGTAGATCGGTTTTGGGTTGTGGGCCACGGTCTTGTGTCTCCTGTCTTGCATCAGGAAGTTTAGGGTCATTTGTTAACTGGAACATTAGAGAGAATGATTATAGCTAATAGATCATTGGAATGC
>NW_011896291.1:1390-2261 GCF_000151845.1 Pteropus vampyrus | reverse complement strand
CAGGGGGCTGTGTTGAGCACAGGCTAGAAAAACCTCAACGAGTGGCCTTAAAACCCTTGGGCAAATACAGAGTGTTGGGCAGGATATTTTGGGAAGAAGAAAACACAAGAGCAGCAATGTCAGAGTGCTGGACACTATACCTTGAATCTCTAAGACAATATGTGCAGCATGATTATTAAGGATTCCAACTCAAACTCTGAATTTCTAAATATTGGAGAATCTTTCCTTGGAGGAGAAACACACAGGATGTGATGTTGCTGGGGTTCTGGGATGTAAAAGCGCCTCTGTTATTCCAAGTCTGGACACCTCCAGAGACGGGCTAATGTGCTGAATCTTTGGGGCCATGAGGTAATGAAACACCTTGAAAGAGTGTTTTGAGGAATGAAATTATAGTCCTGGGGGAAACATTTGAACTTTGTTCAATAGGGCATACTTCTGAAATAATGGTTAAAATAATAGATTTTTTAAAAAAATTATTATTTAAAACTTACTGGATGCCAGACCTTGCTCTAAGGGTTAGGATTAGGATCATTCAATTAATTAATTAAATGAAATTCACTTAATCTTCACAACTACCCTATGAGTCAAGTCCTAGTATTACATTTCATCATCTCCCTCCATTCCAAGCTCACTTACGCTCCTTGTGGTTCCCAGGCCAGGCCAGACCTGGTCCTCCCTGAAGGCCTGTGCTCTGCTGCTCCTCCCCGCATGTGCTCATGGCTCGTTCCCTCCCCTTCTTCAGATCTTTTCTCCTATGTCTCCTCTTCAGTGAGCTTTCTCTGATCACTTTACTTAAACCTGGCATTCTCTCTTTCTTCCCTGTTTGATTTCTCTCCATAGCACTTATTTTACCCATTTCCCTATAAGATAT
>NW_011896291.1:0-415 GCF_000151845.1 Pteropus vampyrus | reverse complement strand
TAGATTTTTTAAAAAAATTATTATTTAAAACTTACTGGATGCCAGACCTTGCTCTAAGGGTTAGGATTAGGATCATTCAATTAATTAATTAAATGTAATTCACTTAATCTTCACAACTACCCTATGAGTCAAGTCCTAGTATTACATTTCATCATCTCCCTCCATTCCAAGCTCACTTATGCTCCTTGTGGTTCCCAGGCCAGGCCAGACCTGGTCCTCCCTAAAGGCCTGTGCTCTGCTGCTCCTCCCCGCATGTCCTCATGGCTCGTTCCCTCCCCTTCTTCAGATCTTTTCTCCTATGTCTCCTCTTCAGTGAGCCGTCTCTGATCACTTTACTTAAACCTGGCATTCTCTCTTTCTTCCCTGTTTGATTTCTCTCCATAGCACTTATTTTACCCATTTCCCTATAAGATAT
>NW_011896290.1:0-3628 GCF_000151845.1 Pteropus vampyrus | reverse complement strand
AAAGACCACGGGGCCACATTTATGGCCTACTGGTCTACCTCAGGATGCTTAGTTTCTAAGTTGGCCAATCCACTCACATCCAAATTTTGCCTGATTTCTTAAAATCTACCTCTATCACTGCTTTTTTTTCTTTTCTTTATTGAAAAATAAATTCCCATAACATGAAGTTTACCATTTTAATCATGTTTAAAGTGTATGATCCGGTGGTATTTAGTACATTCACAAGTTTGTGCAACCACCACCTCTCTCTCTAGTTCCAAAACATGTTCGTCACCCCAAAATAAAATCCCGCACCCATTAAGCAGCCACTCTCCACTCTCCCCTCACATCAGCCCCTGGCAATCGTGAATCTGCTCTCTGCTTCTGTGGATTTATTTGCTTATTCTGGATATGTCATGTAAATGGAATGGTACAATACGTGACCTTTTGCATCTGGCTGCTTTTGCTTAGCGTAATGTATTCAAGGTTCCTTTACATTGTAACGTATATCATTTCTTCTCACAACTAAATATTCTATCGCATGGATATACCACATCATTTTAATTTGTTTGTTCATTCATCAGTTGATGGACATTTGAGTTGTTTTCACTTTTCGATTATTATGAATAATGATGCCCTGAACATTTATGTACAAATTTTTGTTTGGAAATATGTTTTCACTTCACTTGGATACATACCTAAGAGTGGAATTGCTTGGTAATAGGGTAACTATATATTTGGCTTTTTGAGGAACCACCAATTACTTTCTTAGATCACTGATTCTTTAAAACATATTTGAGGATTCGCATTTCGGATTGTGGGTGAGTGGTGCCCTCTGCTGGAACTTCTTGGTTATTACAATTGGTGTGCATTTCTCTTGAGTCTCATCAGGCCTGGTTTGAAATGTGTTTGGAAATTTCCCTCGTGACCTACTCATGTCCTCCAATTTCAAGGCTAGCTGAAAAGAGAACATGTTTATTGAATGTTAAGTCCATAGAGGTGATACCTCATGGTGGTTTTGATTTGTGTTTTTCTGATAATTAGTGATGTTGAGCACCTTTTCATTTATCTGTTGGCCTTTGTATATATCTTCTTTGGAAAACAGCCCTTGAGAATTTTAGACATTACTTATGTAATGCATTATTTACGTAAAACCAGAATGTTTTAATTTAAACTTTATATTTTCATGAAAAAGAAAATTTGCCATTCAAGCGTATAATGTTCATTTTGTGCCAAGGTAAAGAATTGATAGTATATAGTTCATGGTCCATCTAGACAAATGTGAATATATACACAGAAAGATTAGCTTTCATTGTTTAGCATAACGAAGTGTCCTTCAGCCATCCTGTGCCAGTACCTTGCTCACTCATGCCAGAATGATGAACTGGAATACAAAGAAAAGAAGGAAACTTATTCCTACCTGGAAAAGATATTTTGTTATGTAAAACAACGTCCTCAAGGTGTCAGAGGAGGATTTGACAAGGTAACCGTTCTTTTCTCTTACCTAAGCGGGTCTCCCACCCAGCTCTCCAGACTCCTAGCCCTGTTGATCATCCACACTGGCAGCAGAACCACCCCCAAATCCTCACTGTGTTTTGACAGTCACCATTGGTTCTGAGGTCCTGAGCAGAGTTTGTGATATGCAGGACCCAGGGCCAGGATGCCTCTTGCCTGGATCTGTGACCGGAACAGTAAAGAGTGTAGAGCTTATTTCAGAGTCAAATAAGTTGGGCAGATGCTAAGTAGAAGCACAGTTATAAGCCATCTTGAATGCAGGGATTCTTAGAGCCTCTATCGTATTAGAGAACCCGAAAAAAGGAGAACAAACCTAAGAAAATTGTTTCCTATTCTTATACTTTTTATTTCCTTACCTTATTTCACAGGCGTCAACTGCTGTACAATCTTGAATAGAAGTAATAGCAGATAATCTTGTTCACAATCCTAGGGGGAGAGTTTATTTACAGATAAAATTTCTATCTTGAGTAGATTTAGGATTTATTCACATTTCTCTTTCTTCTTGTGTCAATCTGGTAAGATGTGCTTTCCTAGTACATTGTCAGTTTCATCTAAAATTTCAAATACAATGGCATAAAGTTGTACACAATGCCCTTTTTATTACTTTGTATATCTGTAGAATTTGAAATGCCTCTTTCAGATTTGCCTTTTTCATCCTTCATATTGCGATTTGTGCTTTTCTTATTTCTTTTGATCAGTCTTGACAGAAGCTTATCCATTTGATTAGCCCTTTTAGAAAAACAAATTTTGGCTTTGCTGATGCTCTCTGTGATATATTTTTATAGTTTATTGATTTCTACTCTTTGTTATTTCCTTCTCCTTTTCCGAATTTACCTTTCTATTCTTTCTGTAAATTCTTGAGGTGGATGCATAAATCATTGCTTTTCATCCTTTCCTCCCTAATATATGCATTTAAGGCTCTCTAAACAACTTTAGCTTCATCTCGCAAGTTTAGATCACTTGTGTTGCCAATATCATTCAGTTCAAAATATATTTTGACTTCTATTGTGATTCCTTCCTTGACTCACGGGTTATTTAAAATAAGCCAATAAAAATATTCCCAAATATTTGAACATATCCTAGTTTTCTTTTGTTATCCATTTCACAGCTTAATTCCACTGTGGTCAGAGAATGTACAGTGCCTCATTTTAATCCTTTGGAAGCTGTTAAGACTAGCTCTGCAAGTCAGCATGTGGTCAATTTTGATAAACGTTCCATGTATATTTGAAAATAATGTGATGTGTGTTCTAAAGACATTTGGTACTATGTCCTAAATATCAATAAGATTATGTTTATTGTTATTCAGATCACCGGTAGTCTTACTGATTTTTTTTTTTTTTTTTTGTCCACTCTTTCTATTAGTTCCTAAGAAAAACTAATTGAAATCTCCTACCATAATTGTGGATTTCTCTTTTTTTCTTTTAGGCCTGTCAGTTTTTTGCTTTATATACTTTCAGGCAATGTTATTAATGTATACAAATGTAGCATTTTTTCTTTTATTTTTATGTGATGTCTCTTTATAGCAGCGTTTCTGCGGCAGTACTGACACGCTGGAAAGGATAGTTCTTTGTAACGTGGGCGTGGGGGGTAGGATGTTTAGCAGGACCCTTGTTCTCTATGCACTAGATGCCAGTAGCATCCCCACCCCCAGTCATGACAGTAAAAAAATATCTCTAGACTGTCAAATGTCCACCGGAGTGCAAAATCACTCCCGATTGATAGCCACTCATTGATAGTGATGGTTTGTGCCTTGAAAGTCTATTTTGTCTGTTATTAGTAAAGCCACTTTCTATTGATATTTGCAGGGTTTTTTAATCATTTTGCTTCCAACCTTTCGATACCCTTACTCAAGATATGTCTCTTGTCATCATAAGGTTGACTGTCTTTTTCATCTAGTCTGACAGTCTTTTAATTATAATTGGAGTATTTGTTCCCTTAATGTCATCACTGATGTTTTGGTTTAAATCTACCATATAACTATTTCATATTTAATCAATTATTGTTCTTTTTTTTTCTCCTTCCTTACCTTTTTGTGTTACGTATTATTTTACTGTTTTCTTATTCCCTTTAGCTGAACGTTCTTTTATTATTCTTTTAGTTGCTACCTTAGAGATCACATGTATCTTTAACTTAT
>NW_011896289.1:2768-3763 GCF_000151845.1 Pteropus vampyrus | reverse complement strand
CAAAGACAGAAAAAGCGTTCAATGAGAGAAAATCTGACCTAGTATGTCCAACATGTGACATAGGAAAACACAGGTAAATTACCAAATCAAAGAGTTTCCTAGGAACCTATCTGGTACGTTACTGACACACCCGGGTGCGTCGGAAATCACACCGATGCACAGCGTTCAGAATAAAGCAAACATCACGTCCGTGATGAACGGAGAATGTGAGGCAGATTTAAAAGACCGACACGCAGATGTCGCTGACGACTCTGAAAGCTCGATGCAAAACAGCGCGGACAGAAAGTGCTCTGTGCTCTGCAGCTCCAGCCCCAGACAGCCGAGGCCCAAGAAAGCCACCCAAGAAAGCCACCGCAGGGCGTGGAAACACGCGGGCAACGCCTCTACCCTGGGGGGCAGAACTGAATCGAGGAGGAAGACGCGGGTCCCTGAGGCCAGGAGCAGCAGAGCCGGCCCGCGGGGGAGGCTGCCGGGAACGAGACCGGCCCAGCCTGGTAGGCCACCTGTCCCTGCTCAGAGCCCGCAGTGAAAGAGGAAGGAGCAGAGAAGAGGGACAGCACCACGGCCAGCCGGGGACGGCAGTGCACCAAGCCCCAGGTTCCCCGCCTTCCCCCGGCCCGGGGAGGCCAGCTGAGCACCCAGCAGCGCGTATGGCACGCCAACGAACTGCAGGCTCTCTCGGGGCTCCCTCTGGCCGCTCAGTGATGGCATCTGGGGAGTGGGGCTCAGGTCAGGCGGGGAGCGACGGCTCCCCAGGAGCTCACAGGCGTCGCTGGTTTTTTAAACACGCACTTACTGCCTTTTTTCTTTTGCTTATCAGGGGGCTTCGGAGATGCCACCAGCGCAGAGACTTGCTCAGGACTGTTCCAGACCGTGCCCCTCTACGGCACCACGCACCATAGCCGCCCCCGCCCACCCCATCCCCTCCTGGTCCTGCCAGGCAGTCGGAGAGGCAGACGGGGACCAGGAACTCAGCAGGGGCAATTAAACTAATC
>NW_011896289.1:0-918 GCF_000151845.1 Pteropus vampyrus | reverse complement strand
CACGCGCGTACTTGGCCTGGATGCCGGTCCACAGCATGTGCTGCCGCCGGGCCACGTCCGGATGCTTCCTGACGAAGTCCTCGTCGTAGGGCAGCGCGAACTCCCAGCCGCGGCTGACGCGCACCACGGCCACGTGCTCCAGGAAGTCCTTCACGTCCTCCGCACAGAGCTGCGGGCCACAGGGGTGAGGCCAGCCCCGCCCCCCCACGCCCAGCCCCACCCATCGGGAAGGCCCTCACTCACTTTTGTCACCGTGGCCACCTCCTTCCTTACCACCCACCGGCTCTGCGTAAACTTCCACATCTGAGGAAGAAAGAACAGCTGTTTCAGGCCGGCCCCCTGGGAGGTGGTGCCGGCCCGGGGCATCAGGCGGGCCTGGGTGTGGATCCTGGCCTCTTAATAGCGCTGGGGCAGTGGGCAGTCACTTCGACGCTGAGCCTTGGGCGCCCCCTTTGTAAAGGGCCCCCAGGGTGGTCTGCGGGAAGAGGCTGGACCACCGCCCCCCTGGACCACACACGCCCGAGCAGGGATGCCACGTCGCCTCCAGGGTCTCGGCCGTCGGGTGAGTGCCACCGCACAAGGCTGAGTGAGGCTGCCACGACACTCTGCACCAAGACACGGGCACCCAGACCTGACGCCCCAGGAGCCGGGCCACCCAGGTGGGCCACACGCGGGCACGGCGGTCACAGTGTGCAGCTCCGGGGTGCAGGCTGCAGCGGGCTCTGAGCACCTGCCCGGGCCACAGAGGCACACGGGTCCCAGGAGCTCGGGGGTCAAGGCCGGGGGGACACCTTGGCAGGGTGTGGGTCCGGGGAAGGACAGGGGCGGGCAGCTGGGGCGATGGGGGTGACCCAGCCCAGGAGCCGCTGCAACAGTCCAGGACCACATGCGGGGCAGCCGTGTGGGGCTGCGTGGCCG
>NW_011896288.1:3059-5082 GCF_000151845.1 Pteropus vampyrus | reverse complement strand
CTCTAGGTCACACAGCAAGGCAAGGGCAGGGGTGCAGCCGGAAGCCAGATGCCACTCCCCAGTGTGGGGCTCTGCTCCCTCAGCTGAGGAGCACATGGGATGGTGAATAAGCCTGGCTCAGAGAGTGAAGCCCTGCTCTGTCACCTTGGGCAGTTCCCTCACCCTCGCAGGCCCCCATTTCCTTCTGCCCACTGGAGAGAGAACACCCAACCCTATAAACCCTCCAGATGCTGGGACTGCATGGGGAAGGGATGGGCAGACGCCCGGTGGAGTGACCATACACCTTGGCTCGGCAGGTTGTCGCTCTTGCAGCCATGACTCTGCCGCACAACCCTGGAAATGTGGGGGAGCCCCGGCCCCCCCAGGCCATGCAGGTCCACAGACTGGAACGCCGCCAGGAGGAGGAGCAGCAGGAGCAGCGGCAGCACAGCCTGCACATGGGTTCCTCGGTGCAGAGGCGGACCTTCCGCAGTAGGTGGGAGCATCCGGGACCCCACCCAGCCACTGCCCTACCCCCAGGGTCATCGGTCCCAATGGGGAGACACAGCCCTGCTTTCTGAGACCCCAGTTTGGGGAGGGAGGCACAGCCGTGCCTGCTAGTAGTCCCTGAGGCTGAGGTGGGTAGATGCAGCCCTAATCCCAGAGGGCCCCAGCCAGATCCCCAGCCAAACCTGCAGGAGCCATCACCTCTCTTTTCCTGGGGACAGTGAGGAAGAATATCAGTTCAGCGCTGCTGACTACGCCCTCGCGGCTGCCCTGGTTCTGACGGCCTCCTCAGAGACGTCTTGGTAAGTCAAGTGACCTTTCCAGAGAGCCCTGGGCTGAGAAGGGGCCATCCTGTCCAGTCCCCTGCCTCTCACACTGAGCTTAAAAAAGTTGCCCAAAGTGACACATCTAGAATAAGGGGTTAGGTCAAGCTCAGGGCTGTCTGAGCACAGAGCCCACCCCACTGCCCTCTGGATGGGTTCACAGGCGATAGTGAGAGATCACCCCCAAAGGAGAGGTTGGGGTCCACCCTTCACCACAGGACTTCACATGGTGAGGGAGGGGGCTGGGGAGAAGAGGAGCAAGTAAACCAGCCCCAAGTTTCAGACACGAGTCCGGAGACTTGGGGGCCTCTGAGTGCGAGAAGATGGAGAGGCCACATCCTGGGCTACGAGGCCAGGTTCTGGTCCTGGTTCTGGCTGGCCCGAAGCAAGTCACCGAGCCTCTGGTGTCCTGTAAAACAGCGAAACTAATGCCGATCCACTTGTTTGCAATGAGAACAGGACAAACGATGGTTTGCGGAGGGGCCTTGCGGACTAGCGCAATAGTAGTTATTACGCGCCTACCGTAAGCAGGACTGGCTCAGGGTATTTTGGAGGCAAGAGACCATTAAAAGTTGCTTTGGTCCTCAAGTGCAGGTGGGAAGGCTGGGCATGGGGATGGCACTTGCTGGGACGTCTCCCCGCCCCCCGACCTCGGGCTCTTGCCCGCCCGCGTCCTCCGTTACCACAGGGAGGCCCAGCTGAGGCGCCGGAGCTCCGCTGTGGAGCTGGAGGAGCGCGGGCAGAAGCGCGTGGGCTTCGGCAACGACCTGGAGAGGACGGAGATCGCTTTCCTACGGACCCAGTGGCTGCTGCGCCAGAGCCGGGACCGGAAGGCGCTGAGGCGGCGGGTGAGGGGCGTGGGCTGGGGAGCCCTAAGGCCCTGGGACCTGAGACCCATCACATGCCACCCACCTCACCCTGCCCAAGAAGCAGCTGGACATCGGGAAAGATCCCCGCCGACCCTGCACATCGGCCCGGGTCTGAATCCTGGCGTCCTCCTCCTCTAGCTGTGTGACCTGAGGCAGGCAGCTCATTCTTCCTGAGCCTTGGTTTTCTTATCTGCAAAACCAGTGTATGTGGTTGTACCAACTCCGTGTTGAGAGGGGAATTAAATGAGATTGAGCTTGGAAAGTCCCTCTCCCCGTGCCTAGAACTTGGAAGACCCTCAGGAAATGCAATTCATGGCAAATGTCAGAGATTCGAAGCCACCCTCC
>NW_011896288.1:0-1189 GCF_000151845.1 Pteropus vampyrus | reverse complement strand
GTCTCTCATTTGAGCCTTGGGGCCGCTCGTGAGGTAGGGACCTTTATCCACATTTCACAGGTAAGGCAATCAGGGCTCAGAGAGGTAGTATGACTTGTCGAAGATCATGCAGCCAGTGCGAGCCAGGATTCAAACTCAGGTCTCTTACCTCCCAGCCCATTGCTCTCTCCACTGGCCTAAAGAGTGAGAAAGTCATCGTTACAGTTGTTTTTTTGTTTTGTTCTGTTTTTTTTCCTTAAAGCACATATAATGCTTCAGAAGTCAGAGAAACAGAAAGCAATTAGGCCAGGAGCAATCAAGAAAGGCATCTGGATGGAGTCAGCATTGGGACTGGTCATTATCAGATGGCGTTCATTCAGAAAAGTGTGCCAAGCACCGTGCTGGGCACTGGTGTTCTGTGGGGACCAAGGCGGTCCCTGCCTGCCAGTTGCTGGTCCAGCAGGAGAATTGCTCCTGACAGCTGGGCTGAGCGAAGTGGGGGTCAGCACCTCAGCTGTCCCGGCAGCACGCCCTGCCCTGCCCTGGCACTGAGGCCCACGTCCAAGACATTCCATGGGAGCCTCAGACAGGGGGGCTTGTTTCCACCTCTGCCGGCAAGGTTGCCACAACAAAGAGCTGAGCATTCCTTGTAAGTAGTGGAAGCCAAGGCCAGGGCCACCTCCAGTGGCCCCTGCAGCTCTTGGCTTTGGAGGCTGATTTTCCACCATCAATCACCTCCAGGAGGACCATACATCGTCCTCGAATTGGCCTCTGGAGCTCTGTCCAGGCCCTGGGAGAGACCCAGCTCCCGGGTCAGGAGGACAATCCTGGCCTCCCAAGCTCATCAAGCATGTCCATTCATTCAGCAATTATTGAGCACTTCCTGAATGCAAGGGCTACAACAGGGCAAGTTAGGCAAGGCCATGTTTATGCTGCAGAAGTCGGTCCTGGCTGTGGTTTTACCTGATGTCAGAATCAACCTCCCCGGCCAAGCAGCCTTAAAAAGTAAAATTTAACACCAAACTATGTAAGGAAAAAATTAATTTACATAAATAAGAAAAACGTCACTCTTTTACGTGGGCCTCTCCGAGCCAGGCGCCTGGCCCCAGTTGTCACATTTAATGCTGTTTAATGATTGGCTGCCACTTAGGATCATCGGCACAGCACGTGCCATCAAGGGCCTGCCATGCAGGCAGGAGAAGCCCAGAGA
>NW_011896287.1:3731-5339 GCF_000151845.1 Pteropus vampyrus | reverse complement strand
CAAGCCTTCTCTGGCCTGCACAGCCTGAAGGTCCTGTAAGTACCGTGCGCCCCATTCACGGGACACGGCCCTGCGACCTGGGGCTCCGCTCAGGACCCGTCACCCGCCGGCCTGTCCCTGCCTTGTCTGCACGTCCCCCGTGTTTGAAGCTGAGACCCTGGGCAGGGTGTGGCTTGTGGGGGTTCGGGGGGCGCCCCTAGCTCCGTGTGCTGGGGTCCTCAGGCCCTTCCTCTCCCTACAGGATGCTGCAGAACAACCAGCTGGGAGGGGTCCCTGCCGAGGCCCTGTGGGGGCTGCGGAGCCTGCACTCCCTGTGAGTCACCCCGCCCCACCCTGCGTTCCCAGCAGCAGGCTCTCCTGCCTTCGGCTTCCTCGGGCTCTGTTGTCATCAGAGTGTGATGTGCACAGTCGTGTGTGTGTCTGGGGAAGCCGGGCTCCAGGCCCTGCTGAGCCCTGTGGGGATGGGACCCCCCTTGACAAGGCCACCAGGGCGGCGGTCCCGGGGTGCCTGGTCTCCTGCCCCAGGACCCGGGGTGAGGGCGGAGACGGCCACCCCCAGAAGTGTCAGGAGGGCCGTCTCCTCCACCCAGGCTGCTCCAGCCCCCAGGGTTTTGGGGGGCGGCTCCCAGTCGCACTTCCCCTGTCTAGGGTGGGACGGGCTGGGACTCAACTGGCTGCCCATGTGCGACACAGCCTCCTCCAAGGAGCCTGCAGTTCCTCTCTCGCCCAGTAGGGGCGTCGTGGGCATGAGCCTGAGCCCGGGGGCTGAGGAAGCAGGCGGGGTGCAGGGTGGCTGACATCGCCAGCTGCCCGCATGCTCGCCGAACCAATTGAATTTTCATGCCCGTACATAGATTTTCGGGGTGACATCAAAGTCGGGAAACAGGACTGGGCATAACACTTATCCGGTGGGGAAACCGAGGCACGGTCAACCTGTGGTACATCAGGACAAGGCCTCTCGGCCTGCGGTTGCCGCCGTGGCCTTGCCTGACTCCTTATCCTCTGGGGACGGAGGGAGGGAGGGGCGGGACCCACAGAAGGCCCAGCGTGGGCACCACACCACCCACGGTTAGGCCTTTCGTCCCCGCCCCCCCGACGTCCCCTGCCCCCTGCTCTGTGTCTGCCCTAGCGCCCCGGGTGACCCTGCTGGACCCTGTCTCCTTCTCCGACCCCTCCGACCTCCTTCCCAACGAGGGCTGGGCCTGTGGCCCCCGCCGCCTCAGGTCCCACCGAGCAGGGCAGGGTGCCCCGGAGGCTGGGGTCAGGAGATGAGGACCAGGGAAGCCTGGGCTGACCCCCCACCGCAGGGGACACCTGACGTGTGCCTCAGGCCCCGGAAAAGTGGGGCGGCCAGAGACGACGGGGCAGGCTTCGTTCTTTCAGAGCATCGGGTCTCCCAGCGAAGACGGTGGACGTCCGCCGGACGGCGTTGTCACACTGGTCGGGAGGTCGAGCGGGCTGTTTTGAAAGTGCGGATCACGTCTTGGGCGTGCGTCGGGCGTCTGAAGATCTCGTCTCAGATGTAGGACTGTGCTTCTCGGTTGCTCTTACACGCTCGTTGGCGGTCGTCGTGACTGGGTGTGGAGCTGAGAACAGGTGGCTCTGGCA
>NW_011896287.1:0-401 GCF_000151845.1 Pteropus vampyrus | reverse complement strand
GAGCCAGAACCTCGGGGTGGGCCTCACAGTCTGGTTCTGAGGCCCCCTGAGGGCTCGGCCTGTCCTGGAAGAGGGGGTGGCTTTGCTTCCTGGGGCGCATAGCACAGTGCCATGGGCAGCTTGAAACGCAGCAGCTCACTCCCTCCCGGCTGCATCTGCGTCTGCGTCTGCGTCGCGGTGCGTGCTGGGCCGCGGGCCCCCTTCCCTGCTCCTCCGCTCCCCTGGCTGCCTTCCCCTCCATGAGGCTCCTCCCGCAGGGCCTGGTGACTCTTGTGAGAATGCCCGTGCCCCAGTGATCCCGGCCCCACCTCAGGAGGCTTAACTTGATTGCACCTGCAAAGACCCTTTTTCCAGATATGATCCTGTTCACAGGTCCTGGGAGTGAGGGTGTGGCCTTACCT
>NW_011896286.1:1425-1727 GCF_000151845.1 Pteropus vampyrus | reverse complement strand
AGAGGCAAGGCTATTTATGTTACTCTTAAAACATTTAAGACTTCTTTTATTCTGCCGTTGGCTTCCAAAATACCTCTGATTATGTATTAATATAAAATTAGTGCTTTATGTCAAAGAACCTATTTTTTACCCTATGGGTAAAAAAAATTTTTTAAGTATTATCTTGCAGTAATTTTTGATTCCTAAAAGAAAATATCACATGAAGAGAAAAAAAACAAAGTGTAGCAAGAAATGGATTTGATATAGTACAAGATTTGTACAATTCAAAAATAACCAGATAATGATTTATCAGATCTTATTCT
>NW_011896286.1:0-1375 GCF_000151845.1 Pteropus vampyrus | reverse complement strand
AAAAAAAACAAAGTGTAGCAAGAAATGGATTTGATATAGTACAAGATTTGTACAATTCAAAAATAACCAGATAATGATTTATCAGATCTTATTCTTGAATTAGTACTATCTTATATTCCATAGTTCTTTATATGGTTTACCAATTCATAATTTTGAAAACCAGATTAAATCCCACATACTCCATCACTTTAACACTTGCTTATTTTAGCCTCTTCTCACCTAAATTAAGATGGTCAGGGATATAAATTTTATGTGATAAACTGAACTATTGGTCCCAATTCTCACTCCACCCTGAAGACATGCCTCTCACCATGACTTTATACGGAGTAGACCCAAACCACTGAAATGCAGCATGAAGCAAAGCCACTCCATCAGAGCCTAAAAACAGACACCTCAACCAATCCAGATTCATGAGAATAAATGATCGTTGTTTTAAGTCACTGAGTCTGGGGATGATATGTTACATAGCATCATATGGCAAAATTAAATGATACTCTGCTTTTCAAAAGCGAATTAACCTAAGTAACTTTCTCAGTACTAAAGACTTTGGGCTAAAGACATGGACAGTATAAATAAATATCCATCATTCATTCTGAAGGAAAAAGTCTAAAATTAGAGATAATTTCAAATGTGTCCCTTTTTAAATTGGCTATATGAAAATGAATCCTTTTTTTAAAAAAATCATATTTCTTCAAAATCTAATTGTACATCTTAGTTTTTCTTTTCAATCATTATGTCAATTAAAATTTACGGTCCCTCAGATAAGCTATATAATGTGTATACAGAGGTCTTAATCTCCAAAAACCAAATTTAGACATAAAGAATTAAGATAAAATTAGTAATTATTTGGAAGAGCATTCTTTTAAATCTGTTTACACACAACTTCTACGATAGTAAGAGGCTTCTAAAAAGTGAGCATCTCAAAGGCTGCCTGAACAGGAAACATCTTAAACTGGCATTAAACTCTCATTTAACATGTACTAAGCTATGGGCATTTCAAATAAAGAACCTGATAGTACAAAGAAATTTGGTTATTGGCACAAAGTTTGAGTAAGTATTAAAGCCAGAAATTAAAACTAGCATTGGAATTTCTTCTGTATCATAACTTATTATACTTATTCCTATTAAAATAATTATTTCCAATCTCCTTTCCTTTTTAAAAATTTCATGGCATACCTCTTACTACTCCTAAAAAGAATCACTGATATATGCTTTACTTTACTAATGTTTATTTACTTTAAACTTTTAGAGTATGCATAGAGGATTTTTAAAAATTCCTAGAAATACGAACATGCCAGAAGAAGCAAATTCAATTTTTGAACATTATTAGGCAATGCCCTGACAAATTACTTACTAAAAAGATATATAATTGATA
>NW_011896285.1:6714-7636 GCF_000151845.1 Pteropus vampyrus | reverse complement strand
GATGAATATATATTGTTAGACATTTGTCCAAACCCATATAATGTGCACCACCAAGAGTGAACCCTAAGGTAAACTGTGACTTTGGATGATTATGATGTGTCAGTGTAGGTTTATCAATGGTAATAAATATATTGCTCTGGTGAGTGATGTTGATAGCGGGGGAGGCTATGCATGTGTAGGGACAAGGGGCATATGGGAAATCTCTGTACCGCCCTCTTAATTTTGTTTTGAACCTAAATTGCTCTTAAAAATAAATTCTTTAAAAAGAAGTAAATGCAAACATACATAAAATACATGTTTGAGGTTTGAGAAGGAATTCAAACAGTATGGAAAGGTAGAAGTCAAAAAAAAAAAAAGAACAATGTTTTTAATTTCTAAGTCCCTAGCATCTCACGAATGGTAAAGAACTTATCTTGAAAGCAATGGGAAGCTAATGCAAATTGTTTAAGCGGAAGAATGAAAGGGATTTTGGAGAAGGAGGGACTGGAGGCAAGATGGTCACCTGGAAAGCTATTCAGGGAAGAGCTATCTGCATTTGGGAGGTAACAATGGCAGAGAAGAGGTGATGGAGGTAGAATGTATAAGACTTACTCGCCAGTTGGCTATATAGGTGAAAGGAAGAGGAGAGAAAAAGATGTTGACAATGTTTCTGGTTTCTTTAAACTGCTGACCTGACCATCCACCACAGATTCTATATGAAAGATGCAACAATGTGATATATATTGGGAAGTCATCTTTACATAAATGCAATAAAAATGATCAGTGTGTAGAGTGGAAAAGATACATCATATAACAATATCTCTGAAAGCTCCTTCTTTCTCAGATTGAGGCAAGCTCTGTAAAATCATACCAGACCCAAGGAAGACCATAGAATAAGGCTCATACAGGGATAGAGAGTTTGCAGGTTGGAAGAGTTAGGCCA
>NW_011896285.1:0-2024 GCF_000151845.1 Pteropus vampyrus | reverse complement strand
TTCTCATTCACAAGTGAATTGTGACTCTAGGAAAAATGTGTCCCTCTTTAAAAACAAAATCCATCACCCCTTAGGGTTAAGAAGAAAGTGAAGAAACTGACACAATGTTATATGTCAATTACATTTTAATTTTTTTATATAAAAAAGGTGAAACTATTTGACTCTTTATAAACTTTTGATTAAAATTTTTATAGGCTGGAATATAATATAATTTACAACATGAGCTAAGACAATTATGATGCCTTGATAACTTTTTTTTTTTCATTGCTAATTTGGCAGCAATTTTTTGAGCAAGTAAACTTCTATATAAGCTACTACTGTAGATATAAGATATAGACCTTACTCTCTCAGAGTTAAAGGCGTGCTCTTTTTCAGCTATAGTTCTTGAAGGACATGCTGTAACAGAGAGCCTAGACCCAAATCCTGATCCTTTGAACTTGCTAGATCGCTACCAAGAGGCTCAGATGGAGCAAATGTACTAGTCTTGAAGTGCCCTCTGCTGTTTTTCCAGAATGCTGCAGTCACAAGCAACCAGAGGAAAGGGTCTCAAAGTTCTCCATTAAAAGCCTCAAGTAAAATAATGTTCAACCAAAAGGTTTAGTACTAATGTTTCGTTCACTGTGGACTGGTTAAAAAAAAAAAAAAAAAAACTAATGTTTCGTTCACTGTGGACTGGTTAAAAAAAAAAAGCAGTTAACAGCTTCCTGATGGTGGGAGCACAATGCTTCCTTGCAGGGAAAGGAGCTCTGGGTCTTATCTCGGCGGGAAGAGTGGTCCCTCTCACAGCTCTTCAGTGATGCAGTATTTTCTTAGAGACCCTCCATGTTCATTAGGATGGGAATTGCCCAGATTTCTGTCGTCTCAAGATGATAGAGAATTTTTTTAATATGTTTTATATTTTTTAAAGGAGGTAGCCTAGTTACTTTTTGCAGTATGTTTTTAGAAAAAGATCCCTGGGCCACTAGAGGATTTGGATTTTTTGGCTAAATATGCAACAAAAGGAGGTGCCTGCAAGTCAGAGGACTTTATACAAGTCTGAACTTCTGTGGAATCTGCCTTAAGATTCTCTAGCACTAAAGAAAAAAAAAAAAAAGAGTCTTCAGCACTTTGGCTACAGAGGGTCCTTTTCCAATTATTGCCCTTTGCCATGCAACTTGACAATGCAATCACCTGCTCCTTAGTTATATAGCCTCTTCTCATCTTTATCCTTTCAAGATGTTGACCCACCTGCATGTCTGGCCTCAAGCCAACTCTCTCAGCACAAACTAAGAAGTTATCTTTTTTGGTAAGACCCCAATACATTTGATAGGCTGTACCCCACTAAGTAATTTAGAAGTTATAGAATAACTTTAAGGGTTTTTTTGGTTGTTGTTTTTTTTTGGGGGGGGGTTTTTTTTTTTTGTCCATGCCAGTCTCAGTGATTTCTAAGTTGGTCCAAATGAAAAGAAAGCTTTTGTAAATTCTATTATGGGAACTTTATGTGTAATAATTAGCTTAAATAGAGCCCCTAGGATCCTGAGCTCTCACATGGGGGAGTATTTCCGAGGTCTCTGTAAATCCAATATTGCATTTCATGGAATCTAAGGTATTGTCAATTGTAAGAGGCAACATTACTTGATGCATCACAAGAAAAGAAGCTTCCAACTATTGTTCTAAGATACCATCAATTATAATATATCAAATTTCAGAGATTTAAAATGTGAGGAGGAAAACGCATCATAGAATCAATGAAATAGGGTGCTTTTATGAACAATTGGGCCATGTGCTAATATGTTCTTTATTTTATCATTCATGGTTTAGGACTTAGAATTAAAAATACATGATTTTTAGCTCACAATCTTTTGCTTTTGTGTCTTTGTTTTTGTTTGGATTTTATTTCATTTTCTTTTAATGAAAGAAATGCAACAGTCAAGGTTTGAGTGGGATAATTCTTTACACAGATTTAAGTTCCAGGTCTGGAGATTTGGGATTAAATGGACCTATTTGGAAATGTCCTTTTCTTTCCTCCTGAGTCCTTTTTTCTT
>NW_011896284.1:2476-3273 GCF_000151845.1 Pteropus vampyrus | reverse complement strand
ATGATGCAATATATATATAATTCAGCCATGAAAAGAAGGAAATTCTGCCATTTGTGACAGCATGGGTGGACCTTTTAGGGCATTATGCTGAGTGAAATAAGTGAGACAGAAAAAGATAAATAGGGCATGGCCTCACTTATATTTTGAAGCTAAACAAAAACAAAAGAGAAAACAAACAAACAAAAAGTCAGCCTTATATAAACAGAGTAGAAAAATGGGTGCCAGGGGATGGGGGTGGAGAATGGGGGAGATTCGTAAAAGGACATAAACTTTCAGCTATAAGATGGATAAGATCTGAGGATCTGATGTAAAACGTGATGATAGTGATAACACTGTATTGTATAATTAAAATTTGCTGAGAGAGTAGAACTTAATGTTCTCACACACAAAAAAGTAAATATGTGAGGTGATGAATGTGTTAATTAACTAGATGGGGGAATTATTTCATATGTATATGTTAATACATATATATATAATTTTGTATGTATATATAAAATCACCAGACATGGGCGGGTAGGGTTAGATTCACTTAAATTATGCAGAATGAGAAAGGGGAAGGGGTAACTACCGGAAGAAAAAAACATAATTTTCTTATTAGAGTAAGAGATTAAAGAATGCAAAGCCACTGATGTACTTCAGCCTTCTATAGATCTAGCCTTAAAACAGTACATAAAACGACATTCAAAAACAATTATATGTGTGTACATATTTAAACGTAGAGGGTAAAGATGCCTATAATATTTCTCACTTTTGTTCCTAGGCAAGAGAAGACACTTTATCTTCAAAAGCACCAGAAC
>NW_011896284.1:0-724 GCF_000151845.1 Pteropus vampyrus | reverse complement strand
GGGTCATGCTCTGGTGAAGTCCCACTCCTGGTGGCAGTCTGTACACTCCTCACTGTGTCCTCACGTGATGGAAAGGGCTAGGGAGTTCCGGGGGGGTCTTTTTTATGAAAACGTTAATCCTATTCCCGAGGGCTCTGCCCTCAGGACCTAGTCACCTCCCAAAGGCCCCGCCTCCAAATACTGTCGCACTGGCCATCAGGATTTCATCCTACAACATTGGGGGTGGGGGTGGGGCAAGGGGTGGTGGTGGCGGCGGAGGGGTGTGGGGGATAATGAGACCATAGCAAACATCTTTTTAATTTGGTTGCATTCAGTATTTTTCGCTTATCATTATAATATTTAATTGTGCCTCTTTACGTCTGGTGTGGGTCACTGCACATTGATTTGTTTTTAAACCTGACATGCCCTTTGAGTCTGCATAATGTAGGTCTTTAATGCTCAGAAAATTTCATTTATGTAATACATTTTAAATATTTTATGAATTTTAAAATTATAATATTTAACCTTCAGAGTCTGTTCCAGCACATCTATTTTTATTTCTTCAGGAATATAATTATTTCCCCTATTTTGCATATACTTTGTCTTCTGCATCTCTTGTCTGCCTTCTTACTGTTCTCTCTCCCTGATGCCTACAGTCAGGGAGCCATCCAGCATCCTCTCCTTCACTGATTCTATATTCTTGATTTTGCTTTCATTATTTCCAATGCAGATTTTTGTTCCATGA